>NC_034613.1:122861637-122874602 GCF_900095145.1 Mus pahari | reverse complement strand
CAGTTGTCCCCAGCCCCAGCCCCAGCCCCCAGCCCCAGCCCCAGCCCCAGCCCCAGCCCCAGCCCCAGCCCCAGCCCCAGCCCCAGCCCTAGCCCCAGTCCTTGCTGTTGCCACTGCTCCTACCCCTGTACCCTGCCGTTGTGTTGCTGCTGCTGCTGTTGCTGCTGTTGCCCTTGCTGTTTCCCAAGTGCTGAGATTAAAGGCATGTGCCACTTTGCCTACCTCCTTTTTTTTTTTTTCTTTGCGGTGCTGGAGATGGAACCCAGAGTCTTGTATACATTAAGCAAACAATCTACTGCTGAACTAAATCCTGAGAACTTCTCTGGTTTTGAAATAGGATCTTGCTATGTAGCCTGATTGGCTGAGACACACTATATATCAGACTGGCTTCAAAACCCCAGCATTCTTACCCTATCAGCCTCCCAGGGGCTGGAATTGCAGAAGTGTCGCCACGCCTATCTAAACAGTTTCTAACCAAATAAAGATCTTCACTATAGATTAATAATACTTAAACACATATTAATTATACTTAGGATCTAGTTTCACTCTAAGACCTTTTAAAATCTTAACTATAGTTCAGAACCCATTTAAAACTAAACTAAGTAACTAAACTTTTAACGGTGTTTAAGTAAAGTTAAACTTTATTCTTAAGTAGCCTAAATAGGTCTTGATTAGGCTTAAGTCCTTTGAGTTCCCAAGTTTAAGTCCTTTCCTTAATTCAAGACTTTAGGCTTTGGCTAATTTACAGTCACTCTTCATTAAGGATAAATTCAGTTCTAGATTCCTTCTAGCCCTGTACTCCCACCATTGTTATCTGCCCTTACCTCTGCAAGTTGGCAGTTTCAGGCTGCTCTCTGAATCATACATAGAAAAACCAAGAGTATAATCCCATCTTACCCCACTGCAGCAGGAACCAAGACTGCCTTTGACTCCACTTCACCCAGCCATGTTTATAAGTGTGACACAGGAAGCAGTTATTATGCTATCCCTCAAGAAACCAAGGGATGTGTTTTTCTGTAACACCCAACCCGGAAATATATTTTTATCCCAGTCACATGTTCTGTAATTTTCCAAAAGCACTTATACTTTGTAATAACTTTGTAACAGATATGGAAGACAGTGTTCCCATCTACGCAAGACTTAGCTAGAGCTTGGATGTTATTTCAGGGTTAAGAAGAAAGACAGCTGACAGTCTAGACTTGTAGTAAAGAGCCTTCTGTACTTTTTACTAACTAAACTCTAGGATTTGTAGTCCTTCTGAACCCTGTAAAGTTAGCATATCAGACCCACTGTAATGAAGTAGGCGGTCTGCTGTGTACAACCTTGGCTTATTATAGGATATTGATGGTTTCTGTTGATCATGAAAGAACAAGATGATAAAATCCAGACCAGAGCATGAGCAGTCATCCATATCTAATGGTTTCATGGATTCTTAGTGATAAAAGACTGGTCATCGGTTCCAAATCCCCACTGTACTGTTTGGTTTAGAAGTGTTTTACATAATTTACTTTTTAGTTAAACTTATGTTTTCTTTCATTCATTTCTTCAAATGCTGACTGGTTTATTGGACTTTAGCATAAAGCAATAGGAAGATGCACAAAGGAATGTATGAAGCCTTCAGAATGTGATGTAACAAGAGAGCTGAGGGTTTTCCAAGTCCTTTTCCCAATGCAGCTCAGTTTGCTTGCATTCTCTGTGACCAGGACAAAATAACACCTTCCATAAAACATGGGTCCTCATTAAGGTGACATATTAAAGTCCCAGTGACGTGTTTTTTCAATTTTTTTCTTTCTTTCTCTTTTATTCTTTTTCCTTTCTGCAATGTTCACATAGGACTGGGATCACCAGATGAAAGAGCACGAGAAATTCTCCAGTCTCTGTTCTATTTGACCACTAAGATGTCTGTAGATTTTTTTCTACATCTTTTCTTCTATGTGGTTTGCTTTTAGCCCCTGAATACCTTGGATTCGTTAGGTTGGTTGCTTACTTAGTTGGTTTGTTGGTTGTTGGTTTGGTTTGGTTTGGTTTGGTTTGGTTTGGTTTACTTTCAAGTTTTATTGTTTTATCTTGCTTTGTTTATGTTTTTGAAACATAGTCTCATGTAGCCCAAGTTGACTTCAAATTTAATATGTAGCCAAAGATAAACTTGACTTCTACATCTTCCTGTTCCACTCAGAGTATTATGATTATAGGACTATGCCATCATTCCCAGCTATAGAATATTATTTTCTTAATCATAACCACCTGCCACCACTCCTGTGTAGCAACCCCCTATATTTACTAATATGACATCATCCTATTCTAATTTATTGTTTTCTCTCTCTCTCTCTCTCTCTCTCTCTCTCTCTCTCTCTCTCTCTCTCTCTCTGTGTGTGTGTGTGTGTGTGTGTGTGTGTGTGTGTNTGTGTGTGTGTGTGTGTGTGTGTGTGTGTGTGTGTGTGTGTGTGTGTGTGTATTTTACCAAGGATTGAACCCAAAGCTCCTGAAACTTAGGATAGCACTCTACACAGCTATATTTCTAGCCCCCTCACTCCTTTTTGATTTCTTCTGCCTCAGCCTCCGATTTCTCATTTTAATTAGTTGTTTTAAGCTGGTATATGAAGTAATGAGTTCCCATATGTAGTTTTCATGCATTCTCTTTGTTGTCTGGCTTGCCCCAATCTCATCCTCCAAACCTCTGTCCCTCTCATCCCTCCAGTGCCTCTCTTCTATCTTATATATTCTATTACCCCTTGGTTTTCCATAAACATAGGCATCCCTCAAACTCAATCCTCTGCCTTTTCTTCACTTACACCTTCCTCTTATTTTACTGATTTCTTTACACAATTTTTCATTTCACAAGGGGTCTGAGGTAGTTATAATGCCATGCTATAAATTTGCCCCACAATTATCACACCCAGTTCTGAGGTCTCAACTACCATCTGTATGCAAGCAACTTTCAATCTACATCTGCGGCTCTGTTGGCCCTTCTACCTCCACAGCACATCTATATGCCTGATCACCTGTGAGACGTTGTCTAAAGCATCACAAATTCAGCATAGTCTCAGCTTATATGACCAACTCATTCTATTCCTTCCCCCCACCCCAGGTAATTCCAAGTTTTGGAGCTGAGATTTCAGTGTTCTGGGAATGCTCTCTAAATCTCAATCCACTATGGACAAGTTGGTCATACTAACTAAAACAAATTCATATCAGTCTGAAACTAAGGCTTCCTCTTAGACTCCAGGTTCCCCTGTGTCATTTGTTAAAAGAGGTATCATCTTTCTGAATAAACTTCAACTCTTCTTCCATTTCTTCATACGACTGACTGACTGCTCATTTCTATCTCCAAATCTCTTTCTTATTTCTTCTTTTGAACCCCAGTTTTTACCCAGTTCCTCTCCCTCCAGTCACCCCACTCTCACTCCCTTGGCTAGCCTCTTTTCCATGTTGTAAAACATGATCCTTCACACAAATCTGATCATGGATAGGTGGTCATCACTTCATTGTTATGGGGGTCATCTATCTGGAACCGCAAGAACAGCACTAAAGGACATTGTAGCACAATGACTACATGACATGTTAAGAAATAACATTAAGACTGACTTAATATACCAAATAGATTATCTGAGATGTAAGCAAAATGGGAAGGGGGATACAATACCTCGAGAAGCCAGGGATTCTGAGTTTGTCAGGTCCAGTTTTTCTTCTTCTTTAGTCTTCTGAGGCATGAGAGAACAACCCCAGTCAAAGCAAGGGGCAAGAGAATGAGGGTTGGAGAACAGTCGTATATATACATCTTTGATATCCATTTGAAACAGATGCAACTCAATGTTACAATCTGCAGAAACAAAGATGACTTCATAGAAAATTCCCTCCCTCCTCCCTGCTGCTTTGTTGTAAGCCAATACTCTTGTAGCCTTCCTTACCTACCAATAACTACTGTTGCGAGACCATTCAAGGCTTTCCAGGCAAGACTGTTTTGAAAAGGCAAGAATTTACTTGAGGGTCATCATTACAGGAAATAAGTACCCCATTTGGATAAAGGAGGGCTCCCAATATAACCGAAAACCTAAAAATTTAACTTTCTATTTGTTCTTAGACACTGGCAAGAGTTGAGTTGTTTGTGAAAAAATTCCTCTTGAAATTGGAAGGCTAACTTCCACAGAGACATTAGCATAGCTGTAACCAGCAAAACTGTGACCCAAAGATTTGCCTCTAGAATGGAGAGAATTTTCATCATGCTCATTACTTCTAGAAAATGAAGAGGCACGACCCTTCCCCACAGGAAGCTTACCTTCTTCCCTATCTGGTGCCCTGCCATCTTTTTTCCTCTTGGCATATTTTTCCTTAACTTTTTTTTCCTCTGTCACTTAATTATTTCAGAAACACCTTACTTCCCAAACTGATTCTCCCTTCATTTTAGGTAACTAGCTCCAACCTAAGACAGGGAGAAACATACCTACATACCATCACAAATAAACATGTATCCCTTCAATGTTTGTTTGAGTTCTGTGAATCAAACTTCATGGCCTTGCACATACATGCTCTACCACTGAGCAACCCTCTCAGCCCCTTTTATTAATACCAGTAAAGCTCTTCTAAACACCGAAGGCATCTTAGCCCCAAAGAAATTTAGAGTCTCATTAGGGAAACCAACCAAGCATTACTAGGAACAAAAATAACACACTCATTTGTTCTCTGCAGTTGCTACAGGAACTTAGAGAATGCAGCCATCAGCATACACTGGAATGTTTTTGAAACCTTTACATCTTTCAATATGGAATTCAGAGTCCATTCATATGCCACACAAAGATAAGGATTCTGAAGGTTAAACCAGATCATGCAGTGGGATCTGGAGCTCTGCCCTCCCACACATCCCACAACTCTGTCCTATGTAGTTTAGGCTCAAAGCATTCAACAACTTTTTCCATCGTGAGTCCTCTGCTGTCAATATCTTCCCAGCACAAACTACCCTGTTAACTTCCCTGCCCCACACCTTGACTGGTAACCGTAAATACATTTCAGTCTTTTCCTTGGCAACCCACAACCTTAGAAAGGCAAACACTAACAAGAAAAAGACAAACATAGGGCATTAGGATTCAAGTGAACATTCATTATATGCCATGCACAGAACTATATTCTATCTTTCCTCATTGCTACTGAAAATACTTGAACTGCCAATCTGAAAGAATTTACTATATGCCAGGCAGCCAGGCAGAATCTTACAAGCTTTCATATGTAGTTTCTCATACAGCAACTCTGAAACAATTATACAAATAAAGAGGCTGAGACATGAAAATGGAAAAGAATTTGTCCAAGCACATACTTCTAAGAAGGGGCAAAACCAAAGCCTGACTTCATAGCTGTCTCATTCAGCCTATACACAATAGGGGCTGGGTAGTGTGGTGGTTATAGCACAGCCAGAAAACAAGTATATTTTGTATGTTAAATGCCCCATTTTTCTCTTATGATATTCACCTCTGCCAGCCTAACACAAAAGCAACCTTAGGTAGCATGTACTGAAATAAGCATGATTTTATTTCCACACACTTTACTTTAAACAAGAAGTAATCATAACAGCCTATATTTGGGCCACAGGCTCTTATAGGCAGGTGACCCTTAAGTTAATGTATTAAAATGGTGTGATGACTCTGACTTTGGTTATAAGACCCGGCCTTACGACTTAGACAAGCCACAGGTTTCTGTCTCAATTTCTTTGGCAGCATGATTAATATACTCTCTCTTCAGAGTCATCATTGAAAGAAATAACAATGAAAGCACCTGGCCCATAGTCAAGTTCTTAGTAATTCACTACTATTTAAAGCCCACCACTGAGGCTGCAGAATTAGGTGGGTAGCAGAGCATTTGCCTAGCATCCATGAGTTCCCCAGCCCTGCTGGAGCTGGAAAGGAGGAAGGTTGGGAGAGAACCCAACTCAAGGCTGGTCTCTAGAAAGAAAGAAAAGGACATGGGTTTGGATACTTCCAAGGCCCCAGTGGTCCCCATACTCAACAGAAATGATTGTTTCCATGGCCTTCCAGATAATTTGACTCTCTCTTCAGCTGGAGAAACAATGGGCTCTTGTGAACTTACCTTTTTGTCTCAAACATTAGTTAGAAAGTTTCCTGGCCTCCTTGTTGCCTCCCTGGGAATCTCATCCTGGGAGACAGGAGTCTGGTTGTTATAATATTAGGATTCTGCTGCAGGAATTAGATTCTGGCCATGATGAGTCATGATGGCTGCTTCCCAATTAGAATAGTAGAGGTTCTAAGTGATGGAGGTTCTTAATGAACATTGCTAACTTAAGTGAACTAGCTGTTTGAGGTATAGCCTAAACCAGAATGTGTGTTTGTTGGTTGCTGTTATGTTTTGTTTCGTTTTGTTCTGGTTTGGTTCGGTTTGGGGTGGTTGGTTTTATTTGGTTTTCAGTGTTGAGGACTGGAATAAAGGCTTTGTGCATACTAAGAGCCCTACTCCTCAGACACATCTTCAAACTGAAAAGAGATCTCTTAGAAGCCTTCCAAGCATTAAAACTCCCTCCAATCTGTATGAGAGAGAGAGAGAGAGAGAGAGAGAGAGAGAGAGAGAGAGAGAGAGAGAGAGAGAGAGAGAGAGAGAGAGAACACAAAAAGGTGGAGAAATGAGGAGAGTGGCTGGGAAGACAGAACCATACATCTCACACTGTTCCTGGGTTGCTTTAAACACACAGGAGCCACAGACCATGTTTGTCTTACGATTCTGAAAAATAGCCCACTAAAGTAAAGCCACCCTGCAAGTTTAAGTAGGGGATACTCAGACTTGTTAAGGAAAGGCCAAGAGGAAAAAACTCCTAAGAGAGAGAAGGGTCCCAAGAGATAGATACCCCCAAGTTTCTACTTCGAATGAAAAACCCAGTCACACACTCCTTCCTCCCAGCTTTCAAAGCAGCCAAGAGATTCCACAGCTTGTCAGCCATCCTTTCTACTGTCCTGACTCGCCAGACTCCCACAACAAAAACTTCTCTCTGTTCTCTACCAAGCTGCCCTTCATCCTCTATGATGCAGCTTGCATAACAATCTAGTTTTCCTCTCCAGAATTTGATTGTTAGAGGTTTTTATTCATTGGATCTGACTACAATAAGGAGTGTGCTGACTCCAATTGGATGTACTTTTCCAATACAATAGCTCTCTTGTACCTCACCATCTTTTCTCCCTCCTGCCACCACCACCAATCACCCTTCCAGAGTTCAAAGCCAATAATTAGCATAACAGGACGCATCACGAATCAGGAGAATATGCGGAGTGACTGACAATGGAGGCAAGCATGATGCATACAAATGTTGTCTAAGCATGACCGCACTGAATCGTACATCCCATCATCATAATACTATATACACAGGGAGCAACAACTCTCCATATATTGCATAAAACCAATAATGATGAAAGTAGCTACCCTTTCTTGAATGAACAGCTCATTTAACCCTCATAATAATCCATGAGTTTAAAAATACATGTTTCTTAGTTATCTGACAATTTAATCAACTCTCTTAGTCCTTATAATAACACTAAGATATAGGTTACTTTATAATTCTCGTTTTGCAGACGGGGAAACGGAGGGCCAGAGACATTAAGTAACTTGCCTATAGGCATCCTGAAAAGTGGCTGCCATTTGAATCCCAGGGTCTCTCTGTCTGATTATAAAGAAAGTAAAGGCTATGCCCCTAACTTTGCAATGCTATCATTAGAAGCATCTATACTCCTGTAGCTTGTATTATTCTGTCATGTAATCAAAGATACCTATTCACCTGCCCAATGTTGAGAACACTGCAAAGTACTTCCCACCCATGATCTGTCTAGTTGCCATCAGTCCTATCAGGCAGGCAACACCACTGTTCCACAGATACAGGCTCAAACCCAGACTTGTTTTCAGTTCCACCACAAATCAGAGCTAAGGCTAAAGGTTCACTATAGATGGCTCCCCACTTAGGATAGGTGGTTCTTACAGATCCATGGCCAGTTCAAAATATAACTCAAAACTGCCTTTAATACAGCTAACCTGTAAAACATCTCAGCTTAGCTACATAGAATTCTGTAGAGTACCCATCTCTTCTCATTGTGACCACAGAACTGACTGACAGCTGTGGATCACCACCACTATTCAGCTTCATAAATTCAAGATATGCTTTGTATTGAAATGTGTACAGCCTTCCTATTATCCTAAAGGTAAAAATTCATAAATTAGACTATTATACATTTTATGGAGTTTTTGGTGCTACAAGGCCTCAGTCCATAGCCAGGGCTATGTTGAACTCATGACAATCTTCCTGCCACAGTCTTTCTGAGTGCTGATACTATAGGGATAGACCATTACACCTGGCTTGGAGGGTTATAAACCAAAGAGTATCGATACAATTGTTACAGATCATTTCTTTACTTATCTGAAATGTGTATTTAATTTGGCATCCTGTGTTTGCGTATGTTAAGCCTGGCAAACCTAATGATGAGGGCTGCCTCACCACTGGGAATTACCTGACCTATGGTACAATCTGTTAATATGTTATTGATCTAAATGTTAGCAAACTTAGAATTCCAAACCACATCTGGTCCTGAGGGAGAGACAGGAATGCGGCTGAAATGAGGCTTGTCACCACTAGACCTCTTGCATTCTCCCAGTGTTGGGCTTCAGCAGCCCTCAAAGAACATCCAGCTGTCTTAGACATGCCACCAAAATCAGTTATAACTTTGGTTCTCATCAGATTTCCAAACCCCTGCTGGGTTTGTGGTATTAGTTTGACCATTGGTTTATCTCTCTCTGCTTTAGGATGTTTATTCTCCAGAGTCCCCTTCCAGCTTCCTGAATTAAGCCAGTTGAATTGCAATTCCCAGGTGACCTGACCCTGACCATGTGCCATGTGAATTCTTGCATGGCTTTACTCAACTCTGAGGCTCTCCTTTTCCCTTGCTTTCACGTGTTGTGGCACCCGCTACTTCCTTGCTGAGAAACTTCCCAACACTGGTTTCCCTTTCCATCTAGAAAGCCTTTCAGAGAAGGAAAAAAAACCCTGTTCCACCCTTTGCTGCCCTGAAGAAACCATTGTATAGCACAGTGGTTCTCCAACCTGTGGGTCACAACCCTTTTGGGATTACTTAGCAGATACCCTGCATATCATATATTTATACTACGATTCATAACAGTAGCAAAATTATAGTTATGAAGTAGCAATGAAAACAATTTTATGGTTTGGGGGGGTGACCACAACATGAGGAACTCTATTAAACAATTGCAGCATTAGCAAGGTTGAGAACCACTGATGTAAGACATAATTCAACTGTTCTAATTCCATTTTCCTTTCAAAGTCTGTAACCAACACAAGAGAATTAGAGTAAGGGAACCCACTGAGGTAATACAGACCACTGTATACAATTATTTTCAAACAAAAATATACTTAAAACTATGTGTTTGGAGATAGATAGTCTTAAGCTTCTAGCCCCACTTTTCCTCCACTGACTTCGCAGTAGTGGGGCTCTGGTCTAGGTTGACAGGGGAAGTGTTTTTCCCATTGACATTTCATATGAGTCTGCCATTTACTTTCCCCTTTAAACTAGCAGTCCAGCAGCTTCAGAATCACATCTACAAGCAAACAGTCACAACAAAGACAGCTTGTCTGTGTAATGTACCATGCCTCAGTAATGCCAGAATAAGAAGGATGGAGGAGCAGGGGAAGAAGGAGAAGAAGCTGAGATCAGAATCTAAAGTTAATCAATTAATTAAATTTTTAAAAAGAAGGCATCTCCTTGTGCCATGAAATTTACCATCAATTTGTGACTTAGCTGAAGAAATATAAAATGCCCTATAAAGCCACTATGTGTCCAGTATAAGGGCTACTTCCAATCATATGCTGGGCCAGAACTCCCTACTAACCATTATTTGTTGGTATTAGATGCCTTGGAGATGGTAACTCAAAGCCATTGTTTCTCACTAACCTGAATTTTCCCCCATGGAGAAGGAGACCATTTATTCTCCCCTGTAAAATCTTCATATTTTCAAAGTGGACTAAAGAAAGAAGAAATATTTGTATCTGCTAGAAGCTGTCCAGATTGAAATTGCCTATTTATAAGCATACAAAGACAATTCATCACAATAACTTCACAGAACATTGGGCTCTGCAGCTAGAGGTGATTTAGTTCTAGTAACTGATCCTCCTTGGAGACCCAGCTCTTCAGATGATCAAGTCTCCCTACATAAAGTTTCATAGTATTTGCATGCTATAGCATATACATTAAATCATCCTCAGTTTGCTAATACTACTAAATACAATGTAAGTGCTACTTAATTGTTGCTAGGCTAAATTGTTTAGGGAATAACAAGAATAAAGTTTATACATGCTCAGATTTATATATTTCTAAAAACTCCTTTGTAGAATGCCAGCTGCACTACTTTGTAAACTTCTGGTTGTTTAAGACATGTCAGGGAAACCTTTCTTCTAGTGTCTTTTATTTCACTTCTGTATATTGTCACTGATATAAAATCACCTGGAAATAGCCACTGAGATGGTTCAGTATGGGACCAACAGTTTTTATCCAAATAGATGTTTGGTACTTCCTTCCTTCATTATTTCTCTCTCTCTCTCTCTCTCTCTCTCTCTCTCTCTCTCTCTCTCTCTCTCTCTCTCTCTCCATTTTTCTTTTCTTTCTTTCTGCTTTCTTCCTTGGCTTCTTATAGGCTCTGTGGCAGGGCACAAGACTGAAGACCAACTAAGGAGTTACTGTTTATTCCTGATAGAGGTCCTGTCTGTTTCTGGTTTGTTCTATCTCACTTCTCAAAAGCCCACTGATTCCAGGTCCTCCACTCCTACAAGGAAATTCCCCCTCACTTTCCACCACCTCCTTGGATGGTAGAAACTGAAGACCCAGAGAAATCTGACCCTCACTTTTTCTTCCTCTCCAGGAGCACTTGCTACAGCATGGGGCACAGTAGGCATTGAAATGCTAACTGTGGTTATTATTATTACAATGCCTCTCTGACTATGCTAACCTTAGCCACTGCCTAAGTTTGTTAAAGTTGCTTTGCCCCCACTTCCATTGAGCTTCCATCCTCATGTTTGTACACTGAGAGTATCTCACCTTGGAACTGCTGTACAGCCTGGTGGAAAACCCATCAACTATAAAGAAGCATTCATTGCTTGGCTTCCTGCTCTGGTGGCTGATGGGGAGCCACTGCCCATCATCAGCAAAGAGGCTCACATGGCATACGGCTAGCCCCCCCCCCAAAAAAAAGTTCATATTTGCATTTCATTTTGTTTATTCTTCTATTTACTTTGTTTCTTTGAGGGAATGTCTCACTCTTAGGTACTAGCTGGCAAGGAAGTCACTAACTTCCATGTGGTCCTCAAACCTTCCGAATGCTGCAACCCTTTCATGTTGTGGTGACTCCCGACCATAAAATTACTTCATTTCTACTTCATAACTATAATTTTGCTGCTGTTATGAATCATAATATAAACATCTGTCATGCAGGATATCTGATATGTGAGATCCCCGTGGAAGAGTCATTTGACAAGCCCAAATGTGTGACTAGCCACAGCCTGAGAACCACTGCACTGATATAATCCTGGCTGGCCTCAAATGCACAGCAATAAAATTTTACATTTGAAGTACAGTTTATACTGAATGCTTACTGCTTTTGTAGCATGAGAAGTCCAAGCATCATGAATCAGGGGCCATCTGCACATATAAAGGGCTTTTAAAAGTACCCAAAGCACAGGAAAGGCTATGCATATTTTGTCTCTGACTAGTACAACTGCTGCTACAGAAATGCCTGGAGGGACTACAGAAGTTAGATAAAAAGACGGATGGTGTCTGTGTCTTGGAGGACTTGGCAGGGACATGTGCTATATGAGTTATGTGCTTGGGTGGTCAAAAGGAAAAGCTAGTTGATCATTTGAGTCTGAATTTTTTGCAGGGAGGGGAGGGAGGAATTGCCTCATATTGTCAAAGGCCATAAAAGCCACAAAGCATGTTGAGATAGAAATGGCATGTGTGACAGTGTTCCTCCCCTCAGCAGCGTAACAGTCCAATTTAAAGGCCAAGTCACAGGCTCTTCAGAGAACAAATATAACAATAGGACCAATAGGAAGAACCAAAGTAGTCTGGGCTTAAAGGAGAAAGAACAGGTCGTCTGTGGTTGGAGAAATCAAGAAAGGCTTCCAAGAGGAAGCAGCATATTCGGATTTTAAGCCTTTCCTCCAGCCTTTCCTTAGGACTTCAGTGCAGGCTGATTTTTTTCCTGCCTCTGGATATTCTATGCTGTTTCCTTTCTATACTGCATAGGTCTTCCCTTTTTGACTGAATGTCCTAAGTTTCGAAAGTGTGACAAAGCCGTGAGATTTTCCCAAAGCCGTTAAACAGATCCAAAACATGAATGAGTGCCTTTCATTCTAGACCTTTCTCTTACAAAATGGTAATGAGAGAGAAAATATGCATGAGTTTCTCTTTAACCTTTACTTGGCAAAATAATCCCTGAATTTGGATAAGAGATGGCCTTGATCTATGGGAGCCAACCATCTTGGGACCTAACCTGCCTACCCTTTGTGTGGCTCATGCAAGCATCTAAGCACACAGGAGGGTGCCCTGTTAATAGTTTCATAGTAATTAGACTCTTACAGGCTAGAAGTTACCCAAGTCTCTCAGGTCCTGCTTCTCCCACAAGCACTGAGCTGAGCATGGATAAATACTTGTTAGAAGTCTCATATGCACACCCCTTGCCATAAGCAAATCAAATTCTGTTGTGCCATGGGGTCAGCTGGTAAATGAGTGAGAGAGGGATATGCTCTTGACATTGCAACTGTGCATCATTCTTGCCACAAATAATTCTTTTTTTTTTTAAGATTTATTTATTTATTATATTTAAGTACACTGTAGCTGTCTTCAGACACTCCAGAAGAGGGAGTCAGATCTTGTTACGGATGGTTGTGAGCCACCATGTGGTTGCTGGGATTTGAACTC
>NC_034613.1:122860244-122861626 GCF_900095145.1 Mus pahari | reverse complement strand
GAAGAGCAGTCGGGTGCTCTTACCAACTGAGCCATCTCACCAGCCCCCGCCACAAAGAATTCTTGTCCCCTAAGAGTTGGAGCAGGGGCTGTCTCTGACTCTGTTGTCTGCCATTGGATCCCCTTCCCCTAACTGGGATGCCTGGTTGGGTTTCAGCATGAAGGGTGTGCTTAATCTTGTTGTGACTTGATGTCTCAGAGTGGGTGATACCTAAGTGGGGGGCTTCCCCTTCTCTAAGGAAAAGGAGAAGAAGGAATAGGGGAAGGAATTTGTGAGGGTGGGACTGGGAAGAGGAGAGGGGGCTATGATTGGGATGAAAAGTGAAAATTTAATCAATGAAAAAAATAAAGTATTGGAAAGTGAAAAGGGGAAAAAAAAAGTATCCCTGCACTAGGTAAAAAGCAACCACATCTCCCCACCTAAAACATCAGCTCTCTGAAGGGGTCTGAAGCCCCATAGGAGCAACATCAATATGAACTAACCAGTACCCCCGAGCTCCTTGGACCTATGCCACCAATCAAAGAAAGCACATGGTGGAACTTGTGGCTCTAACTGTGGGAAGCGGGTGCGGCCATATGGGCCAAGATGGCGTCCTGGCTCATTGCTAAGCCCCATGATCCTTGCTTGTTTACCAAGAACCTGAACATGCACACTTGAATGATCATGCGCTGCCCACCTGACGCATAGAGTCATACAGCATGATATTGAGTCACTGGCCCTTCAACACACACCCTGTATGCTTGCATGGCTCGTGTACAGAGCGTGCTGAATGCTGATTGGATGATGAAGAGTGGTGAGAGACGAGCTCAGAGGATGGATGCAAATAAACTGGGCGATCCCCCAGAATAAAGGGGAAGCTGAAGCAGAACCTGCGGAAGCTGATTGAACCCTAACTTGGTGTATGTGTCGTCTTTTCCCCACCTCTGCTGGCTGGAAGCTGGGGTGCGCAGCACTAGCTATATATGTAGCAGAGAATAATCTAGTTGGTCATCAATGGGAGGAGAGGCCCTTGGTCCTGTGAAGGCTCTATGCCCCAGTATAGGGGAATACCAGGACCAGGAATGGGAGTGGGTGGGTTGGGAAGCAGGAGGAGTGGGGAGGGTATAGGGGATTTTCGGAGGGGAAACTAGGAAAGGGGATAACATTTGAAATGTAAATAAAGAAAATATCTAATAAAAAAAAGAAACTGTAGTAAAAAAAAAAATCAGCTCTCAGTCTGTTGGTTGCTACCCCTATAGGGTTGAACAGACCTTTCACAGGGGTCATATATCTGGTATGTTCCATATCACATATTTACATTACGATTTCTTTATTTATTTATTTATTATTATTTTCTTTATTTACATTTCAAATGCTATCCTGAAAGTTCCCTATACCTCCCC
>NC_034613.1:122858411-122860233 GCF_900095145.1 Mus pahari | reverse complement strand
CCACTCCCACTACTTGGCCCTGGCCTTCCCCTGTGCTGGGTCATATAAAGTTTACAAGACCAAGGGGCCTCTCTTCCCAATGATGGCCGATTAGGCTAACAATAGCAAAATTACAGTTATGAAGCAGCAATGACTATTTTATGGCTGAGGGTTGCCACAATATAAGGAACTGGATTAAAACCTAAAGGCTTCTTCCACAGCAGTAAGCACTGTGAATTTCAATTAGTGTGGCAAGATCCCCAAGCAAGGGAGGAAGAAACCCAGCTTTCTGTGTTTTTCAAAGCATACTACCCTTGGGTTGTCAGGGAATACAATGGGAGTGATCTTTGCTCAAGGAATCAACTAAAGTAAGGTATCAGGTCTGCCTCTACCTGCCACCAACAAATATACGTTAGCATCATTGCCATCATCTGTAAAATGAATGATACCAGTATCTACTGTTAGTGTGCACTGAAATCTTGATATCTGGCCCTTTCTAAGAGCTGAGCACATGGCAATACACCTATGCTAAGAGGTTTCCTAGTGGTGGTTCCTGGGAGAGTTATCTTGGCTCTACCTGGCATGGCTTCCTTCATATACTAAGGAATGGTAAGTTTCAAAAGAGAGTTCCAAGATAGGTCTGACAACACAGATTAACTCAATCATCTGGGTTTTTTTGTTTTTTGTTTTTTTTTTTTTACAAAATGATTTCTCAAGCTCACACTGCAGCTGTGATTGCCTACATAGGACTTGCACAAAGTCAGACCATTCAACATTTCAGCATAAATGGTGGAGGAACTCAAGTGGTCACACCCTTACCTGCGGAGTAGGTGGTAGGTCTGTGGCTGCTGGGGAAGAGTCAGTTACCATCAGGAGTTTGGCTCCTGATAAGTTATGCATGCTCAAGCAGATGACCTCACATCCATGAGCATTCAGGCAGCACCAATTGGGCTCTGAGCTATTAAAGGAGAGACAGAGAGAGAGAGAGAGAGAGAGAGAGAGACAGAGACAGAGACAGAGACAGAGACAGACAGAGAGAGAGACAGAGAGACAGAGAGACAGATTCAGAGACAGACAGAGAGACACACACAGAGAGAGGACATGAGGTAGGAGGAGAATTTGCGGGGGAGGGGGAAGGGACAAATAAAGACAGAATATATATTGTGTGTGTATAAAATTGTCAAAAATAAATGAAAATATTTTTAAAATATGTATTCAGCATCAAGCTTATGTGATCTAATGAATAATGAAGCATAGTCTAAATCCAACAAGCTATTCAGACGCTCCTGTGTTCCTTAATTTTGCTTTGTTTCATTGAGTTTTATTTCTTTTTATGTTCCCGAGCAGAAGAATTGAGGGAAAACTGTACCATTTCCCTCAGTTTTCACAAATGACAAGTTAAAAAGTCACAGGCACTTTCAAAACGGCAGAGTAGGGAATTTTGAAAATCTACTCTTACAAAATAGTACCAAGGCCTTGAGAATTTCCTTAAAAATCTTTTTTTTCCCAAAACACTAGAAATGAGCCAAAAGCTTCCAACAATCAGAAATGAATTTATCCAAGTAAACCAGCTGACTATTGGGAAGAATTGAATGTTCTGCAGTATTTTAACATGCTCTATTCCCATCTTCCTTTACCCAGCCCACAACAACATGGAAAGCCAAAAGTCCCTGTGGGCCACAGTATCTGTAAAAAGTCAGCACCTGGCACCAACTGGGGTGAGACGAATGGTTTTTAAATCACTCCAAATAAATTTATCCCTAGAGAATTATCAGTGTATGACTGTCAGGCAACTATCTACAAAGAAAAGTATCAAGCCGGGTGTGGTGGCGCACGCCTTTAA
>NC_034613.1:122856107-122858376 GCF_900095145.1 Mus pahari | reverse complement strand
GAAGAAGAAGAAGAAGAAGAAGAAGAAGAAGAAGAAGAAGAAGAAGAAAAAGAAAGAAAAGTATCTGTCACAGCGCTTGTCCTCCTACACCTGATTCAGCACCAACAGCCCTTTTACAAGGGCCTTTTAGATATAGAAGCAACAGTTATTTAATATCCAGTCAGCCTGAGGTGGACCATAATAGTTGGGGAAAATAATCGAATAAACAACAAAGGCAATCTGAATCCAACAACATAAAAGAAGGATCCCACACCTAGCCAAGTGGAACGTATCCCAGGAATGTGAAAGTAATTCAACATAAAATCCTTCCATGTAAAGTAGTTGTGGAGGGAGGAGTAAAAACCTCAAGATCATGTCACTTGACACAGAGAAGACACTCAGCAAAATCCAACAATCTCTTATGGTCAAAATGTGTGGCAAGTGTGACTCGAAGAGAATGTCCTCCGCAGATAAATGGAAAACTACAAAAGGCCTTGTGCCCTCAGATCTGAATTAAGACAAATATGCCCACTCTTGGTACTTCAATCAGTTCATCACTTTACCAGAGATAGTTCTTAGTTCAGTTAGATAAGAAGCACAGCTAAACATCCAGTTCAGACAGGAAGAATTAAAACTCTGTTGTGAAGGACATGATTTCTGAGTTCGAGGCCAGCCTGGTCTACAAAGTGAGTTCCAGGACAGCCAGGGCTATACAGAGAAACCCTGTCTCCAAAATAAATAAATAAATAAATAGACAGATAAAAAAAAATTTTTAAAAGAATCCAAAATTAAATTAGAAAGAAAATAGCATCAAAGTTAATAAAGTGTTAACCAATAGAATTAATGAATGGAGTATAAAACCTGTAAATTGAAAACTATAAAAAAAATTGTGGGAAGAAAATAAAGGTCAAATAAATGGCTATTTCAAACTGATTAACTTAAAAATTTAATAATGTTCAAAATTATGTGGCTATTTCAAACTGATTAACTTAAAAATTTAATAATGTTCAAAATTATGTGACTAATAAACAGCAGAGCCAGGAGTTGAGCCAATATAGTTTATAGAATACTATAGTTGAGACTGTTAGCTGTGCTTTACACTCATATCTGGGCTCTATTGAAAGGCAGGTCCCTTAACTAGCTAATACAATATGCTCACTGGAAACTAATAACAGTATTTAAATACCTTTATGTACTGCCACTTCCAAATATGTGAGTAAAACATCAATGTTTCTCTGACAGCAGGTAGGGATGTATGCATTTCAATCAGGGTGGCAAGGTCTACAAATAAGATATGAAGAAATTCAGCTTTTTGTGTTTCTCAGACCAAACTACCTATGGTTTGTCAGAGAACACAGTGTTTATGAACTTACCCCATAGACTCTACCAGATTTGGGTATCATTTCTGACTTTACTTCCTACCAAGAAATGTGCCTTGGTGTCATTGGCACCATCTTTAAAATGAAGTTTATCTATTCTATTATAAAATGTATTATACACTACAAACTGTTATACAAACACGAAAACATGCATCTCCCCACTGTTCTTGATACTAGTCTGCATTACTTATGATGTCTCAAGATTAGATCCTTTTGATGAGCTTTTTAACCCCTCCCTACCCTCCAGTCTCATCTAGTCATTTACAGCCACACCAGGACTGTTCCCTAGGTGGACCATGCTCTTCTTAACCTCCATCCACGCCTTTAATTACATTATCCTCTCTGCTTTTGTTCCTTACACTATTCTCTTTCTTCTTCTGGATCTAACCATCTCCTATAGATCCTTTAATACTACACTCAGGGGAGCTGATCCTGTGCCAAAGTTACCAAAGCTGACCCTAGGCCACAGCTCTCCATATACAAATTCCTCCCAAAGAGAACTGGTCTCTCTGGAGTGCAGTCACAAAAGAGGGACAAGCCACAGTCAGAGACAGCAAGACCAGCTAACACCAGAGATAACCAGATGGCAAGAGAAAAGGGCAAGAACATTAGCAACAGAAACCAAGGCTACTTGGAATCATCAGAAACCAGTTTTCCCACCACACCAAGCCCCAAATACCATAACACACTAGAAAAGCAAGACTCTGATTTCAAATCACATCTCGTGATGAAGATAATAGAGTACATTAAGAAGGATATAAACAACTCCCTTAAAGAAATACAAGAGAACACAGCTAAACAGGTAGAAGCCCTTAAAGAGGAAACACAAAATTTCCTTACAGAATTATAGGAAAACACAACCAAACAGTTGAAGGAATTGAACAAAACCATCCAAGATCTAAAAATGGAAG
>NC_034613.1:122840157-122851807 GCF_900095145.1 Mus pahari | reverse complement strand
AAAAAAAAAAAAAAGAAAAAAAAGAAAAGAAAATATTTTGGACCAGTGCCTGGCAAATACAGAAGTGGATGCTCACAGTCATCCATTGGATGGAACACAAGGTCCCCAATGAAGGACCCAGATAAAGTACCCAGGGAGCTGAAGGGGACTATGAACTAACCAGTACCCCCAGAGCTCCTTGGAACTATACCACCAATCAAAGAAAACACATGGTGGAACTTGTGGCTCTAGCTATAAATGTAGCAGAGGATGGCCTAGTCAGTCATCAATGGGAGGAGAGGCCTGTGGTCCTGTGAAGGATCCATGCCCCAGTATAGGGGAATGCCAGGGAGTGGGTGTGTTGGGGAGCAGGGGGAGGGGGGAGGGTATAGGGGATTTTCAGAGTGGAAACTAGGAAAAGGGATAACATTTGAAATGTAAAGAAAATACCTAAAAATATGAAAGAAATTAAAAATAATAATAATTTTTAAAGGTATTATGAAAAAAGAAATATTTTGGTATAGTGTGTGTGTGTGTGTGTGTGTGTGTGTGTGTGTGTGATGGTTTTGCCTTTGTGAATGTATGTGTGCCACATGTGTGCCTGTGTCCATAGAGGTGAGAAGGCAACATTGGCTCCCCTGGAACTGGCATATTACAAATGGTTGTCAGCCACCACGTGGGTCCTTAGAACTGACCTGGATCCTCTGCAAGAGGATCTTAAACAGTGAGCCATCTTTTTAGTCATAGAGATTATTTTTTCAGTTTCCTAATTTCCAACTGCTTTAAACCTAAAAGCATATGGTGGCTTAAAAGCTATAGAATTTCCTCATGAATGTAATGTTTCAAGATAAATATTCTTGGTCAGCAGAATAGTTCTCTTCCTCGAGGATATTAAAGGGCATGGGTTCTCAAAAACTCCCCAAATGGAGTAAAGCCACAGAGGAACACACATGGAACACTTCTATGGGCTACTCCTGGAACTGCTGCACATCATTTCTCTTCCTTTTTGGTTAATAAGAACTTCATCACATGGCCAGGGATACTGAGAGATATAGTCTACCCATGGAGTAGACTAAGGAGGAGAATGACTTGATTGAGACTTTCTGGTCGTTGTAAATATAATAGGAATGTTGGGATAGCTTGCCTTAGGTGTTAGGTAAATGATGGAAGAGGTTTCTGTCCTTTGTATTAGTATGCTACATGGTGTAGCTATGTTAATCTGTCCCCCGGGAAGCTTGAATAGTCAAATGTAGGCAGTATTTCAAATCATGGTTGATAGCTGAGCTCCCTATTGAGTCACTTACCAGGAAGTAGCAGCTGGAGGGTGACTTGCATTGCTGATTATTCCTTAATTATTAATCACTGACACTTTGTAAATTGCCTTAAGTCAAACCCCAGCTGGGTTAGTATACAATATTATAGTGTTGGCCCCCAAATATTTTTCCTGTGTTGTATGTCTAGACTAGAATGGATATTAGATAGCAAAGTAGCAACCTTATTTATTGCAAACCAGCCAAGTGATACTCAAAACAAAATGGGAAAAGGCAAAAAATCAAAATGGGAACTAATTTCCATTTCAAAGCATAGCCACAGGCAGAGTTTATTCTCTGTCAGTTTGTGTTTCCCCAAACCAACTGTACACTTGTCAGTGACCTCGTGTAGGATAAGAGAATGAATAGAAGAAGTGAATCAGTCTGAAATAAAAATCCTCAGGCTTCTTAACTGAGATGCACATATATTCCCAGGGAAATTTAGAAAACTGATATCCAGGCTCAATCCTTCCATACCTTAGGGAGTCTCAGCCCATCAGGAATGAATCTGGGGAGCTCGATTTTTCAATGTGTGTTTAATGACTCCTGGTCAAGACTGTGAATAGAAGTATTATGAGAATTGACTTTTTCCTGGGCTGATCTCAGGTCCCTAACTTGTTCTTTTCTTTTCCCAGTTTGTCGCTCAGCCAAACTGCCAACAATTGCTGGCCACCTTGTGGTACGATGGCTTCCCTGGATGGCGGAGAAAACACTGGGTAGTCAAGCTTCTGACCTGCATGACCATTGGATTTCTGTTTCCGATGCTGTCCATAGCCTATCTGATCTCACCCAGAAGCAACCTTGGGCTTTTCATCAAGAAACCCTTTATCAAGTTCATCTGCCACACAGCATCCTATCTGACTTTCCTCTTCATGCTTCTCCTGGCTTCTCAACACATCGTCAGAACAGACCTCCATGTTCAAGGACCTCCCCCAACCGTTGTGGAATGGATGATACTGCCTTGGGTTCTAGGTAAGTGCAACAGAACAACAATAATGACTAGACTGTCTTCTAGTCCCACTTTAAAAACTACTGGACATGCATTCAGTGGAACGTGTAGCTCTGAATTAGGACCCCTCTAGTAAGCCTGTGTTAAGAATCTAAGAAATGTGGTTCCTTCTATCCTAGGTTCTGATCACTCAATTATGCATTAGCCATTGTAAAATAAGCATATTCTCAGAGTTTGCATCTGCTCATCTAACGTCTTTTAGGATTGAAAAAAATGGGTGTTAGTTGACTTAGGGGAGAAAGCTTTGTGTCAGTCACTATAGCCTTCAAGGAAACTAGTCAGGGCAAGCACTGGGTATTCTATTTAAAACACCCTTTGCTATAACCAGGAAGCACATGGATTCTGCTGATTTCTTGTGTTTGTGTCTATTTCATAGAATCCTAGTTCAGGTTCTATGTACTTTTTGAATACTGATCCTACAGTCAGCAGAAAAAAAAATGGAGAAATTTACTCTGACCATGGTAAAAGTTGATCTCCCCATGATCTTTAGACATAATTAGATGACACTGAACTCTCCAGTACATGTCATCTTCTAAGTCTATGTGACTCAAACTCTGAACCTCAAGCTAACATTTAGAACATGATTTGGAATTTTATCAGAGACAACTTAAGTCTTATCCTGAGTCTAGAAGTTAACAGTATCCCTAAGTGATCCATACGTAAAGTCTGGTAATTGATGACCTTGACCATGGCCACATAGTTTTACTGAAATATCTATGTCATCAGGCAAAATTTCACACACACACACACACACACACACACACACACACATACACACACACAGGAGAGGAGAACAAAGAAAATAGATCCTGAGTTATTTGGGGTCACAACGCATAACTTAAGTAGTTACATCTGGCAATGTGATCCCCGGTCAGTCCATCAAAACCCAGGAAGAGCTTTTCTCCTTAGCACCCAGAGGAAAATAACGATGGTAGAACAATACTGACAAAGTCAATTTATTTTATCTATCTATTTATTTATTTATTTTTGGTTTTTTGAGATAGGGTTTCTCTGTGTAGCCCTGGCTGTCCTGGAACTCACTTTGTAGACCAGGCTGTCCTCGAACTCAGAAATCCGCCTGCCTCTGCCTCCCAAATGCTGGGATTAAAGACGTGTGCCACCACTGCCCGGCCGACAAAGTCAATTTATTACACTCCAAAATGGGAAGAATGGAGAACCCAGTGCCTAAAATTTCAGTAGCTAAATTAAAGCTTAAGAGAAAACCACAACAGCCTCCAATTATGAAGAACAAAGTGGAAAGTAAATAGTTTAGGGAGTACTTATCACCTTTAGCCATCAGGGGAATGAAAATTAAAACTACTTCGAAATTTTATTTCATCCTAATCAGAATGGCTAGTCAAGAAAGTAAGTGATGCCAGGTATGGGGGGGGGGAGAGAGACATGATTCACTGCTTGGGAGAGACTTCTGCAGGCAGTGTGGAAGTCAGTGTGATGGGATCCTTATAAAACTATGCTATTCCTGGCTTAGGTATCCAAAGGACCCAATATCCCACCACAGAGGTACTTGAACATCGGTGTTTCTTGCTGCACTATTGTCAATAGCAAGTAAATGGAACCAGCCTAGATGCTCACGAAAAAAATGGCTGAGTCATGAAGACAGGGTCCATACACACAATGGGAGTTTGTTCCATTGTAAGGAATAGGCAAATTGTGAAGCATGCGGGAAACTGGATGGATCCAGAAAATATTAAATTGAACAAGGTTAACTAGACTGAGAAAGGCAAACACTTCATGCTCTCTTATATGAGTGTGACTGAATGCAGGGAATACAAATAGAAAGAAGACCATCAGCTAGAGAAAAGGAAATAGAACATATGTGACATGAAAGTGGAAAGGGGGTTACCAGAGATAGAAGGGAAAAGGAGCGAGGAGAGAGAGAGGTGAGAAGAATGCTTAGGAACATCGAAGGCAAATTATGCTTTATGTTTGAAAAACAAAAACAAAAGTGAGAGGTGCCCAGAAAAGTGAAAAGCATACTAGGTTTTTGTTGTTGTTGTTTTTCAAAATTGGGAGATGGAGTAGCCAAGGAAAGAAAGGTAAGGGATCTCTAGCTCTTAGAGTCTTACCTGCTGGGCCCAGTTCATTCATTCATGCCTCTCATCTTTATTCATTCGGGGGACTTCTGTGGTGATGTTCAGCATGGCCTTGATATAGAAATAAACTTACTGCCTCCATTCTTCAGGTTTCATTTGGGGGGAAATAAAGGAAATGTGGGATGGTGGATTCACGGAATACATCCATGATTGGTGGAACCTGATGGATTTTGCAATGAACTCCCTCTACCTGGCAACTATTTCCTTGAAGATCGTGGCCTATGTCAAGGTAAAATGGGATGTCTAGCATCTTTCTTCCCCTGTTATTTTGGCTGAGTTATGTCAATAAACTTTGGCCCTGGGAGCAGATAGAGTTTATGGGGAAAACTATCGAGTGTCCCATCTATTCTAGGAAATACTACAGAGACCTTTTTCAGTAGTGTGTAAGTAGTATCAACTTATGCAAATCCAGTGAAGAAAGGAATGGTTTTTTTTCACCCCCCCCAGAGGAATCCTTAAGTTTCTCAGATGCTCAGGATAAAGTTGTCTTCAGCCTTCAGTGCTTAAACATCTATAACATTCCTTCAAAGAAGATGGCATACTAGTGCTCACACGGGGTAGGACGAGTAAGCTCACTAACTGCATTACCTCCAAAAACCCTCTTACCTGTTATCACTTTAGTCAAATCAGTTATTTTATATTTGACTAATATTTTCCCTGCTATAGCCATTGGTAAGCACTCCTCCCTGTGGAAATATACAGGACAAAACTGATTCCTCTCTGTAGTACAGATAGTGTCCCCTCTCCTTTACCTTCTGAGTCATTGTTTAACAGAGCCAACATCCCCACTTCCCCACCCATTCTTTGTATAGCAAGCAGCAGAACCCCAGAAAGTGTACAACACGTAGGTTCACTACAATAACCTCTGCTTTCTTCTTTATGTCTTCTGTCAGGATAATTTTTCAATTTGTTAGAAAATACACAAATTTTTATTATCACTCACCCTACATCCCCCTACCAGTTCAGAAAATGTCTACACTAAGCATACCCTGTAATCTTGATACTTTCCTCATATATAAGCACCTTGAATTATTCTGAAAATTATTTTTAAATATGCACAATTTCAATTTTAATGAGACCTGTAAATGGGTAGAGTCCGGTTCTCTCATCAACAGAGGTACAACTCATCATGTAAGATGACCTTCCCCAAGTGTGGAGTAAAGTTCCAGGTACCTCTCCATAGGCCACTATATCTGGGGGTAACCACAGGTCTGAGTCTAGGTATGCAATTTAATAATAGAAGGCCTCCTACCCTGCTTTGAGTTTTTCCCCATGAGGAAAGGCTGACAATTCATTCCCCAAGATGTCTAGTTGGTTGTGCTTCTGGTATTCAATTTCACATTGAGGACTTTTAGAATGGGAATATGGCTGTCCCCCAAGTCTCCAACAACTTCGTTTATTTTTACATCCCTAATATGCATATTGCATAAATTGTAAGACCTTGAGATTTATATAGAGCATGAATATTGAATGCATTCATGAAACATTTTTGAAAAGAGCCCAAGAGTATGCCTTATATGTGTGGCGACCATTTAACACATGCTTACAACTTTCTTAAAAGAAAAAGCCTAGTGAAAGAAAATGTTTGACTCTGCTGATCCTGCCTGGGTTAACTCCATGTCCCCCTGGCACTCTGCTGGCTAATTATCACAGTTTTCCTTTTCAACAATGCACTGTGTGCATTATGAATATTTTTAAAAGAATTAATAAAAATATTCTATTTTTAAATCTCCTTTATAAGTAGAGACACCATAACTTAACAATCTTGAACTTACTAGGTTTTGTTTAACCAGAAAAGTTTAAAATAAATGATTAAAAAAATGATTTCTATCTGGGATATTAAAATGTGTCTACAGATGCTCAACATCAGCTAATTACATAATCTTCCTAATTTCACTGGTGAGGCTTCCAAAGAGCTAAATACTTCTCCATATCAATGTATAATAAACCCACTCAGCTAAGCTTCTAAATTCTGCTTCTTAACACTAAAAGAAAACACAAACAAGAAATATCACATGCAGACTTTCAATTTTTAAACATATTTATGTGTATGGATATTTTGTGTGCATGTGTGTACATATGCTTAGTGCTCATGAAGGCCCGGAGAGACAGACTCATCCCCTAAACTTGGAGTTACACATGGTTAGGAGCCACCATGTGGGTATTGGGAATTGAATGCAGATCCTCTACAGTAAAGTGGCAAGTAGTCTTAACCTCTTATCCATCTCTCCAGCCCCAAGAATTTAGATCTTTCAAACAAGAACTTCATTTTGTGGTCCTCTCTTCCACAAAAATGCAACCAGTTTAGACATTCCCTGAGGAAAATGAGATAGAAGCTCCCCACAGGTGTTTCCCCCGGCCCCCATTGGAACACTTCAAATCACTGTTGTTCCAGGGCAATTAAGTAAATTGGAGATTAAGTAAAATGAACTTGCCTTTAAAATTCCTTAATTTATTAACTACTTAATTTTTATCTCTGTGTGGTTATACATATATTCACACTATTAGTGAACAAGTGCTGTTAAATGTCTTCCTCAGTGGCTCACCACCTTCTTTTTTTGAGACATGATCTCTCACTGAAACTGGAACTCACCATTTCAGTTAGATGGGTTGATCAGGAGGCCCCTGGGATGCACCTGTTTCCACCCTCCTCCCCAGCAGTGGGGTGGGACCATTGCACTTGACTTTTACATGTGTGGCAGACATCTGAACTCAGGTTCTCTTGCTTTCATAGATCCAAGTTTTTCTTTACTTCTTAGAGTGTAAAATTAGTTAACAATACATACTCCTTCTCACAGGGATTAAAGCAACACGAACCAAAAGACATTCACCAAAGTAACCCAAAGAACAACTATACATATGGCTGAACCTCAGTGTCCACAGGCAACCCTTTGAATGGGGAATAGTCAGCCTTTCATCTTCTAGGATATCACTTAGGTCCATCCCTCCTTCACTTTGATTAATACACAGACTAGATCTAGACTGTGCTGAGTTGTGGGCATTTCTTCAACATTTACTTTACTATAGACATAATTACCTCTTGTGTTCTTACCATCATGGAGTTCCCCACATCAGCCGATCCATCTTCAGATTTTTCTTTTGGGGTAACAATGTAATCCACACCTCTTTGAAAAGACATGGGGCCAAGTTTCAAACTGCAGTCTGTTTCAAAGAATGCAGGAAATGTCATGTATTTCCCAGTATCACTAACCTAGCCTAGCTTAATTAAACATGAATTTAATCTCTTCTCCCACCTGTGAGGTTGATCACCACCAACCAACCCTTCCACCTCTCAGAGTTTCAGTCCTACCTCTGATAAATAAGCAAACTAAACTCCACTGGTTTTCAAGCTTTGGATTCCATGAAAAGATATCATCAAGCAGAGACTTACAAAGAACTACAGTATATGATATAGCTCAAAGGGCTAAATTTGACATAAAGAATGGGTCATCTAGTCTGCTTCTTTGGTTCCCACAATGGCCGTTAGATGTCTCCATTGAACCCTGAGGGTCTAAGAAATAGAGTTTAAAATTTACAGTAGTAGATCAGGAGTTATTAAGCTCTGGTCTATGAACCAAATTTGGCTCCCTGTCACATCCATTCATCTATGTACTGTCTTTGGTCACTTTAGTGCTACAAAGGGAGCGTTAAGTTATGACAAAGACCTACAGCTGACAAAGCCAACATATGCATTATCTGGCACTTGGTGTTGATGTCTATCCTAGATGAACTCTAACCTTATTCCCCACACCCATCACCTATCTTCTAAGGAGTTCTCCAGAGCTATAAGATGCAAACTAGAGATGTCCAATGAGAATTGTCTTTCACACTTCTGAGTATTCTGCGCATCCAGATTCCCCATCCTGTGGGCAACAGACTTCCCTGTGGGAGAGAGAGGGAATGGAAAGTCAAATTAGTTCTATACTGTGATTCATTCTCATTTTGAAACATAGGTTCTGTTTGGTTATCAGCAAAGAATTGCCATCTCTCACATAAATCTCAAAACTTGGACTGACCTTTGTAACATCTGTGTTGTGAGATCAATTCCCATATGAGTGACATTTAATGGAAGCAGTGCTAGACTTAATGTTGAGGGACCTGGAGTTCAGTTCTGTCTCTGCCACCAAATTTGTTGCATGATATTTAGCAAGCCACTCTGGATTTCAGTTCCTCTATTTGTAAGCCAGGCATACCACCCACTTGCTCACAGTGATGCAAAAACTGGTTTAGGTTTCCTTTCCTTTGAAGAAAAATGTAAATGTATGGGAAATTTGGCTAAGATTACAGAAAACTGATCAGCCTCCAAAACATCTATCTGAAACAGAAGCACACATGTGGCACAGTCTCTGATTTCCTGACAATGAAGAATCTTGGATACACACAAGTGACTTTAACACCATCAGTTTTCTTGGTTGTTGGAAGTGAAGAACACTGAGAAGCGCCTACAAGATAATTTGACCCCCAACACTTTGTCTCAGGAAAGATGCCTACATTCAGACCTGAGAAAATGTGATGCTTAAATGAGAGTGCAAAGTAGTCGTTCTTCAGATTGAATTCCAAGCAAAACCTATCATGTCCTTTGGAAGGTTAATGATTAGTTCCTTGTTTTTCCATACCATCCTTCCTTGTGGAATACAGAGAGTCTTGCAGATAAATATTGAATCACAAACATGTCCAGCAGGTGGGAATGGTGTTATCCTTTTTTATTGTGAAGGTAAAGGGTACAGGCAGTTTTAAGTGATGATTTCCAAATTGGAGTCCAGTCCTTACCATCTCCCACTTCTCCATGAAGCTATTCCTCACATTCCAGAAGACAGAGGTCTTCAAGAGGCTGGAAATAGGCAACCAACTCTATAAATCTGGCTATTCCCTTTCCTTCAACTTCCTGCTTCTTCATTTGCACTAGAAGGCCTTTCTAACTTGTAAGGTTGTTAAAGAAACAGCAAAATACATCCATATGCTGCTAAGTGGAGAAGTACTAAATTTGCTACCTGGAAGGTTGACATGCCATTTGCAATGGTGTAGAATACATTACAAACTGCTAAAAATGCAGCAGAAAGCTCTGAGGAAAAGGCTCCCTAAGGACTCTCTATCAGCCTGAAACTGTAAGCAGCAGAGCCTGGAGAACACACACACAGGAGGCTGCCTCTACCCCATCATCCTTCAGTAACCGCAAATTAACCATGTGTTTCAAGCCAAGGTGAGGGGATGAGGTATAGGTCTGAGTTGAAATTTCACTGAGAAGTGAAGATAATTTGGTACCCACTCGCTTGGGCGCCCCAATGGCTCCTTTTCAGAAACACTCAACAACAATCTGGTAAACCCGCAGTTAGAAAATGTCTGTTGATAAACCACAGGTGGCTGCTGCAGATGATGGCTCTGAAATTCCTTCTGCTATGTATATATTCTTGGTATATATTTGGATAAGAGTGGGAGGGAGAGCGTTATTAGCGCTGTGTACTGATTGAATGGGGCAAAAAAGACAAACAAACAGTGCCATGCATGGGGGATTTTATGTAAGCAGAGTATAGAGTACATATTGTGTGTGTGGAAGGGTGCAAAGGGGAGATTTTTGGAAAGACTCGCTGTACTTCTCATATTGTGCACTTGTGTGTGTTTTTTTCCAGTATAATGGTTCTCGTCCAAGGGAAGAATGGGAAATGTGGCACCCGACTCTGATTGCAGAAGCACTCTTCGCAATATCCAACATTTTAAGTTCCTTGCGTCTCATATCCTTGTTCACAGCCAACTCCCATTTAGGGCCTCTGCAGATCTCTTTGGGACGAATGCTGCTTGATATACTCAAATTTCTCTTTATCTACTGCCTAGTACTACTGGCTTTTGCCAATGGACTGAACCAGCTTTACTTTTACTATGAGACCAGAGCTATTGATGAACCTAACAACTGCAAGGGGATCCGATGTGAAAAACAGAACAACGCCTTCTCCACGTAAGATGTGCACCGCTCTTTCCTCTGTTTTCATTCTGTCTTCCTTCTCATTCTATTTTCCATGCGCAGCTTCATCAGTATCTCTTCATGGGAGAACAGAGCTCTCTGCAGATCTACCCAAAGGGTCTGGTATAGAAGAAAATTCTTCCTTCAACATAGGAAAGTAGCATTAGAAGAGAAAGAGATTTAACAGAGACAGAGAGATCCATGCTGTGATTCCATTTTTAAAAAGGTAGTTCTAAGTGTTTCTTGTAGAGCTCAAAAAGTGGTAGCCATGAAGGATGTGTAAGCACTAGACTATTCATAGATACTCATGGCTACAAAATTAACTTGACTACTGTAAGTCAAGCTCAAAGCAGAGAAGACAAAAGTATCTTAATGAACTCCCTTTTGCATGCAAAGTAAGGCAGACTTGAGGCAAAATTATAGTCAGCTAGCCTACTAGACCAACTTAAGGACTGGAGGGGTGGTGGTAGCTGGAAATGACTCTGCTCCAATTTGCAGTATAGAAGGCAGCTCTTTGCCCAGAAGACCATACCTTCTAGAAAGGTAATTTCTCTGCTTCTCCTTCCTACTGTAAAGACCTGCTTCTTTGGAATTTTTTCACCCCTGAATGGCTTTAGAATGATAGTGAAAATAGAACAGAGAAAGAAAAAGAGCAACTGGATGTAGTTAAACATGTCTATTCTTTCAGGATGCAGGAGGCCAAGCAAAGCAGGAAGTTCATGAGTTTGAGAATCACCTAGGCTACACAGTGATATCCTGTCTAAAAAGAGCAAAAGCAAAAAGAAGGAAGGGTGAGATGGAGGGAGGGAAGGAGGGATGAATGGAGAGAGGGAGGAAGGAAGAAAGGAAGGATGACTCATGAAATTATCTTAGGTTAGGAGGCACACTTCAGTGTCCTTTACTTCACCCATCTTAACATCCATTCTGTAGACCCAAAGCTTCAGCATGATCCGTAGTCATTAAGCTAATCATTTCACATATAAACACACAAATCTAGGAGGTATAATGTGAAGTTCTGATATATGTACACCGTGTCCAGTGGTCAAATCTGGATAATTAGCATCCTCATCACCTAAAGTATTTCTTGTTCCTTTATGGTGAAACAAGAAGAATCTCTTCTAGCCAGTCTGAAACGTACAGTGTGCTACTCTAATCTGTGGTCTCCCTATTGTATAAGAGATCACCTGGGTTTGTGTTTCTAGCTGCATTTGTAGCAGAAGATGACCTAATCGGCCAACAGTGGGAATAGAGGCTCCTTGGTCTCCCAAACTCCATATGACCT
>NC_034613.1:122811625-122839532 GCF_900095145.1 Mus pahari | reverse complement strand
ACAGAGAGAGAGAGAGAGAGAGAGAGAGAGAGAGAGAGAGAGAGAGAGAGAGAGAGAGAGATCACATCACATACACTGATACTTCTGGATATTGGTTCTCCCCTTCCACTATATAAGTTCTGGCCTCAATCTCAGGTCATCAGACTTGGTGACAAACACTTTTACTCATTGAGGTATCTTGCTGTCCCCTTTCACTGATTTTTTTTCCCTTAATTCTATAAGTCAGTCCAGTAGATTTTGACATCAGTCCCTATCCTTCTAGTGCCCTCTCACACAGATCCCCCCATCTCCCCCTCCCCTTCTCTGAGAAGGAGGAGCCCCCTCTGGGTAACATACCCCTTCCTGGCTCATCCTCTCCCACTGAGGTCAAACAAGGCAGCACAGTTAGGGGAACAGGATCCACAGGAAGGTAACAGAATCAGGGACCCCACCCACTCCAGTTGTTTGGGGACCATTAGAAAGAGCAAGCGTCACGTCTGCTACATATGTGTGGGGAGCGTAGGTCCAGCCCATGCTCACGCTTTGGTTGGTAGCTAAATCTCTGAGAGCTCCAAAGGATCCAGGTCAGTTGAGTCTGTTAGTCTTCCTGTACAGTCTCTATCCTCTCCGGGTCACTTAATCTTTCCCCCAACTCTTCAGCAAGACTTCCCAAGCTCCATCTGTTTGCCTGTAGTTCTCTGCATCTGTTTCCAATGGCTGCTGGGTATAGCCTCTCAGAGGAGAGTTATGATAAGCTCCTGAGAAAGACAGCTTTTTACAGAAAGGGAATGTAAGCTTGTTTAGATACCTCATACAAAATTTGGTGTCTACTTAACACAACATACCTCCCTTATGATTCTCAAGGAACACCACTGCTATTGTGGTTTAAGACGTGGTGAAAGTTTTTTACCTCTTGAGATGTACTTTGTGAGAAACACTATATACTTGATAACAACTACATTGCAACATTGTTCGATGTTGATTTGCATTCTGCATTGTGTATGGGGAGTGCCAGACCTTCATCTGCTCTTGGAAGGAGGAGAGGCCCTTGGTCTTGCAAAGATTAGATGCCCCAGTACAGGGGAATGCCAGGGTCAAGAAGTGGGAGTGGGTGGGTAGGGGAGCAGGGCAGGGGGAGGGTATAGGGGACTTTTGGGGACAGCATTTGAAATGTAAATGAAGAAAATATCTAATTTTAAAAAAGAAAATAGAAAAAAAAAAAAAAAGGAAAGCACCATCATGCTCTGGCCATAGCATTTGTGAGGGATACAAGGTTAAAGTGTAAAGATGCTAATCTTTAAGTCCTGCATCTGTTTTCAGTGGTCCAGGCTCTCATCTACAGAGGCTTCCTAAGAGCACATAGCTAGTCATTCCACATGCTTCTCAAGACATAGATCGTCTGCAACTAAATCACTTATCTCCATAGTCACTCTAACTTATTTTCCCTTTAATTCTTCAGCTCATTAAATGGCAGGAGCCAGAATCCTAAAAGTCATCATGAAATACTGAGTGTTTCCACTCACCCTGCCAGTTCTACTTTCTAAAGCTCCTACAAAATACACACACACACACACACACACACACACACACACACACACTCAGAGAACAAGGGGGGAGAAACAGAGTCAGAGAGACAGAGACAGAGATGGAGAAGCAGAAAGACTGAGAAACACTGTTTAGGTTCAGGCCTAAATCCTGAGAACTATAGCCTCTTAACTGGTCTTAACTGGTCTCCCTGCCTGCAGTCCTGTTTCCCCTCATAATAACGTCCTTCCACACTCTGTGGAAACTTCTATCGAAATCCCAGTATCATCTCACCAACCCCAGCTTCACACCTATCTAGTCTATACCATTTTCCTCTATAAACCCAACTTCTACCATATCATGTAGGGGCTCAGAAATTTGAACACAGGCCTCTCTACACACTTTTCCTTCATAGTCATTTTTCTGCTCCCCAGAGACACAAAAGCTTCTTGTCTCAGCCGCATGGGTCTTGAACATAATGCAGTACACCCTCTGCCTGGAATGCCTGTCCCCAGAGTTGAAGTTAGATTTCTATTGCTGTAATAAATGGCCATGACCAAAAACAGCTTGGAGAAGGAGAGCTTTATATCATCTTAGACCTTCAAGTCACAGTCCATCCTTGACGGAAGCCAGTGCAGACACTCAAGGCAGAAACCTGGAGGCAAGAATTGAAGCAGAAACTACGGGGAACTGCTGTTTACTGGCTTGGTTCCAGACTTGTGTTCCACAACTTTTCTTAAATAACCCAGGCCCTCATACCTAGGGATGGTATGGCATACAGTGGGCTAGAACCTCCTACATCAATTAACAATCAGTAAAATATCCTCACAGAAAGGCCAACGGGCCAATTTGATGGAGGCAATTCTTCCGAAGAGGTTCCCTCTTTCCAGGTGTGTCAAGGTGACCACCAAGACTAGCCATCATACCCACCTAGCCAGTTTGGCAAACTCTTCTCCATCCTTCTAGATATTAAGTGTCACCCATTCTAAAACCTTTTCTTACCCTCTTTCAGTTGTATATTTCTTCTGTTGCCCTACAGCATTGTAAACACGGGTCTTCTATAATATGTAACCTTCTGTATCTTAGTCATCTGTCTGCCTCTGACTCCACCAAACTGAGACTCCCACTGTAAGCAGGTTTGTACTTAACCATACATCAGCCCGGGACGTAAAGGTATTCAAAATACCCTTCAAATGATTAAAACAGCAAAGATCAATGATAACTATCATTTTTAACCTGGAGATAATTGTAGATTTACATGAGGGCAACCATAAGGAATAATATAAGAGGAACCTATAGAGCTTCTCTCAGATGTTTCCCAGTGGTAACATATCATATAAATACTATGCCATATCACTTGGAAATAAACGTTGGGGAGTTTGGTTGACCTTGTCTAGAGTGACCAGTTCTACATTTACAACATGGACAGACGTGAAACAATTCTATTCTTAATGGTAGATCGTTTGCTTCTATTTCTACCCCAAAGGCGGCTTAAATTGTCCAGCTCTGCCACTCTACTGATAACATTAAGCCTGTTTTCAGCAAAAACCCTTGGCTTATTTCCCTATTGCTCCTCCAGCACTTGGACAATTGGCTGAAGAGCAAAGCTATACATGGTTCTCTCTTATATTCCATCTGTTCGTTTCAGCCTATTGCTTCTGCTGTTGAAATCTTTTCAAATCTCTTTTATTATATTTTGCAGGGGGTGGGAGGGGGCCACGGGGTACATATGCCCCAGCCTGAGTGTAGCGGTCAAAGGATGACTTTCTTTCTTAATCTTGATTCTTCATCTCAATTTATTAGCTATCCTTCACAGTCCTGTGTCATCAGAAAATTATGAAGCATGCCATTGATTTTTCACGCAAAGTCTGGGTAGTTTGTTAGATAGCCTTTGTCCTTGCTAGGTGGACAGTGGGGCAGCTATTCAAATAATGCATATGAAGATCATACATAAAAGGTGTTGCCAGGCGTGGTGGCGCACACCTTTAATCCCAGCACTCAGGAGGCAGAGGCAGGCGGATTTCTGAGTTCAAGGCCAGCCTGGTCTACAAAGTGAGTTCCAGGATAGCCAGGGCAATATAGAGAATCCCTGTCTCAGGAAAAAAAAAACAAAAAACACAAAAAGGTGTCTATATCAAAAACTGTCAACTTTATTTTCACCTATGTATTGTATTCATGTGTGGGTGAGCATGTACCATAGTGCATTGCGGAACAACTCACGGGAGTAGCGTTTCTTTCTCTACCATGTAGGTTCTGAGGATCAAACTCAGGGCGTCAGGTTTGATGGGAAGCAACTTTATCTGCTGAGCCATCTCACTGGCCAATATAAAAACTCTAAAGCACAAGAAGCAGGTGTATTATTGTCACAACTATGTAGTACAAGAGACACAAATGAATAATAATTTATAGACTCAAAAAACCTACAAGGAGCATAGGAACATGAGGATAGATGGCTTAGCAACAGTAGTAATAAAAATAGTTAATGTTTGTGAGTGCTCTGAAGTCCATGTACTCTTATAAATCAGGTCTATGTGAATAAACACACTTTATCCTCCTGCCCTGGCCACGAGGTAGTCAGTCTTATTATTACCCATTGTATGTATGAAAAATTAGGGTACAAAGCAATTAATCAAGCTGCTTCCAGTTGCATAAATCCTAAGTGGCGGAGCCATGATATCAATGCAGACATATAGGCTCTAATCGGCCCTTGTACCGGGAATATGGGAAGATAACTGGCTCCGTGGAGCTACATACGGTCCCGGCTTCTAATGTATAAAAACCACTACCAAGCCCTGGCTATGCCCTGAGAGCAGAACTAGATTTCTGCACCTCATAGCTCCTTCTTTTTAAACTTCTGCTAAGCTGACTTCCTAAGTCCTGACAATTCAGAAGAGGCGCTGAGAATGCAGGTCTGCTGGTAGAGTGCTTGCCTACTCTGCACAAAGCCTATCCTATCCTCAGCATCACATAATCTCAGTCCAGTGGCACAGATCTGTACTGCCAGCACTTGTCATATAACCTCTGCTTCTCATGCCCTGGCCCCTGACGCCCATCTTACTGTCGATTTTCAAATGCCTTGTCACTTAGTATTTGCTTGCATCAAACAAAATATTAGCTTTGAAATGGGGATAAAAGTAAGCTTTTAGAAGTCTAGTACAAGAACTGACTTGCACCTATCAAAGGTGAGGAATAGTAGAAGGGAGGGGCGTGGGAAAGCTTGGCCAGTGGGAAAGGTGCTGTACTAAGATAGGAGCAAAGAGCCCTGGTGTTCTTGTCCTCAGTAAGATGACTCTAGATAAGGACAGTATATATTCCACATTGGCTAGGAGATGGGATTTTAGTGTTTTACCACAAAGAAATGACAGATGCTAGAGGCATTAAAGATGGCAATTAACATGATTTGGTCATCACATAGAATCTCCCTGTGTCAAAACTTTACCCCACAAATTTGTGAAATAATTATATGTACATTACAGATGACCTAAATGAATCCAATGAGATAAGTTCCTTTTTTTTTTTTTTTTTTTTTTTTTGGTTTTTCGAGACAGGGTTTCTCTGTATTGACCTGGCTGTCCTGGAACTCACTTTGTAGACCAGGCTGGCCTTGAACTCAGAAATCCNCCTGCCTCTGCCTCCCGAGTGCTGGGATTAAAGGCATGCGCCACCATTCCCGGCAAGTTCCTTTTGTTTTTTTTTAAAGAAAACAAATTCTTGGGCTAGGGGTAGAGTTCAGTGTTCAAAGACTTACATAGCAAGTACACTGTCTTACTGTCTTGGTTCTGTCACCAGCACTGCTCAGAAAAAAAACATGTGAGAATAACTTTTTGTTTTCCCATCTGAGTCAGGGTCTCATGTAGGCCAGGCTACCCTCAAAATCACTGTGTGGCTGAGGACAACAATGAACTCCTGATACTTGACCTTGCAAATGAAGAACAGTACATTTTTGAGCAAGCTAAATAGAAAAGTATATTCATTCTTAAGAGTAGTTTTCCTTGTGTTCTGCAATTTTTCTTGCTTGGGAAATGCCTGATGTGCCATCATGAGCCGACTACATTGTATTGCTCTAGGCAGACTTTTGCAAAGTCCCATGTTTGGGTATGGAGACTAAAACAGGAAGCAATAATTTGTAAAGGCATCTCATAGAGACTGATGTAATGACTTGGCGAGGTCACACAGACCTGCCCTTGAATTCTGGCTCAGTAGTAACTAGCTCAGTGTCCTTGAGCCAACCAGTCTCTGAATGTAATATCATCAATAAGAGTAAACTTTTCCTTTGATTTATTGGTTTCTCATTTAAGAAAAAGTCACAATTTCCTCCACAGATTTTTGAGATCCTCTAGTTATCATCTAAAAAGCATCTCTTGGATATGTCTCTAGGGTCCCCATCACCTGTTTTCCCCATTTCTTGGCAGTGCTCACAACCATCTGCAATGAGATCCAATGCCCTCTTCTGGTGTGTCTGAAGACAGAAATAGTATACATACATATAATAATAAATAAATCTTAGTGCCAGAGCGAGCAGGGCCAGAGAGAGTAGAGGTCCTGAGTTCAATTCCCAGCAACCACATGATGACTCACAACCATCTGTATAGCTACAGTGTACTCATATACTTAAAATGAATAAATAAATCTTTTTTTAAAAAGAAAAAAGAAGGGCTGGTGAGATGGCTCAGCAGGTAAGAGCACCGACTGCTCTTCCGAAGGTCCTGAGTTCAAATCCCAGCAACCACATGGTGGTTCACAACCATCCTTAACGAGATCTGACTCCCTCTTCTAGCATGTCTGAAGACAGCTACAGTGTACTTATGTATAATTAATAAATAAATCTTTAAAAAAAGAAAAAGAAAGAAACTGCATCACTTTATAGATTAGTAACACCTATGATAATGGAAATGCTGCTTTTCAGAGTAAAGTTTTATGAGTCATGATAATAATGTATTCATAAAAGTATAAAACATGCCAGGGCATGGTGGTACATGACTTTATTCCCAGGAATCAAGAGGTAGAGGCAGGCAAATCTTATTGAGTTCGAGGCCAGTCTATCCCACACAGTGAGTTCTTGTCAATTTTATTTTTAATTTTTTTTTAGATTTATTTATTTATTATATGTAAGTACACTGTAGCTATCTTCAGACACTCCAGAAGAGGGCATCAGATCTTGTTACAGATGGTTCTGAGCCACCATGTGGTTGCTGGGATTTGAACTCTGGACCTTTGGAAGAGCAGTCAGGTGCTCTTATCCACTGAGCCATCTCACCAGCCCATCAATTTTATTTTTTAAAAGAACATGTAAAGCATGCATAAAGAGTGAGTTCTTAATAATGCTTAATGTATATATCATTAAAACATATGACTTATTATTTTGAGATTCATCATGCTCTTCCACTGAGCTTAATTGTAGCTGAGCCCTATGAGAACCACAAAGTAGCAACTTTGGTCTCAGGTACAACACAGTGATGGCAATCATATTTGTGGGCCTCTATACTCCATCCCCTGGACCAAAACCAAGGTAAAGAGGAAAGGCAAGGTGCCCTCATGCTTAATCAGTGAGTGAGAGGAAGCAAATGCCAGTTTAAATTTCAGCATAGTTCAGTAAAGACTAAGCTCCATATTACTTTTAAAAAAATTGTAATTACCTGTAGGTGTGTGTGTGTGTGTGTGTGTGTGTGTATGTGTGAGCATGTGCATGTGCGTGTGCGTGTTTATGTCAAGGTGTGCATATGAGTGCAGGTGCCTACAGAGGCTAGAAGAGACAGATTCCCTAGAGCTAGAGTTACAGACAGTTGTAACATGGTCCTAGAAATTGAACTTGGGTCCTCTAGAAGAGCAATACGTCGTCTCAACCATTGAGACATCTCTCCAGTCCTGCTCCAACTTGTAAAGCTCCATGTTCTATACTCTGCTTTTACTGACCCTGAATAATTAGAAAGGTAATAGATAACATGGTCTGGAGGTGGGAAATAGCATTTGACAGAGGAAATAGCCATGAAATAAGTTCTGAGCGAGCATTTTTAGGTTACCAGTACCCTGAGAGGGGAGAAGTAATATTCCAGGTAGAAGCACAAAGTGTCCAAATGAAATGACCTGGCTATCCTATTGTGTTAGGAAAGAGACCAAAATACAGGAGCTACATGAGCAGGTCAGTCTACCTGTCCAGAATCTGACTGCCCTTGTATAAGCCACCTCATGTTTGCTCTCTTCTTGTACCCTCCTTAGAAAGTTAACCTGCTCTTGCATCTCTTTTAGGCTCTTTGAAACCCTTCAGTCGCTCTTCTGGTCTGTCTTTGGCCTCCTAAATCTCTATGTTACCAATGTGAAGGCCCGACATGAGTTCACCGAGTTTGTGGGAGCTACGATGTTTGGGACATACAACGTCATCTCCCTGGTAGTGCTGCTGAACATGCTCATCGCCATGATGAACAACTCCTACCAGCTCATTGCCGTGAGTAACTGCTTTCCAATGGGGCTTCCTTGGGTTTCTGGAGAAGTCCCAGTGACGTGGAGCCCATTGCAAGCCCTATCAAACAGCATGCTTGCCTCAGTGAATATACATTACTGAAGATGCATTTGCCAGTTGTTCACCTGATTTCTTTCCAAAGCAATTCTGTTTGCAGTCTTAGGGTACAGAGTGTCAGAAATCTAGATTAGGTTACTCTAGTTGATGACTTTCTTGCTATTGGTTGAAAACATTTTTAAAATATTTGCATCCATTTTCTTACCTCAGTAAGCAAACCTCCAGGGATCTATACACGGTGCCTCTATACTCAATTTGGCCTCTCACTTATGTTCAGGATAAATAATGTTGATCTGCTTCTCTGAGGAAAACAATGCAAACATCTTCCTCCCTATATTTAGAATTTTGCAAACATGACCTTCAGAGAAAGAGAGGGGCTATTTTGTCTCTGATACAAAGTCTCATAGTTTCCAAAGTTAGCCTAAAGCTCACTGCTTAGCAAAGGACGACCCTGAACTGTTGGTGACTTCTGTCTCTATAGCTCAGTACCTGGAATTACAGAAGTGAACTATAATGCTCGGTTTATAAGAAGGGCTATTCTTTTGATGGAGTAGAAATGAGTAACTGAACTCTACCATCAGATCTTCTTAGATTGAGCTCATTGGTTTTAGACAAGTCTCACTACGTAGCCCTGACTGACCTCAAATTCCCAATCCTTCTGCCTCTCGAGTACTGGGGTTACAGACATACACCATGACATTTTGCATTTTGCATTGCTGATTTTTTTTGACCATCATATTATTATTTCAATCATTAGCGCTTGTTACCCTAGACTAAAAATGGGGACGCTAGAGGATTCGGGATTAGTTGTGGCACCTCTCTGTGTCTCTGTTTGTCTCTGTGTATGTGTCTGTGTGTCTCTCTGTCTCTGTCTCTCTTTCTCACTGTGTGTGTGTGTGTGTGTGTGTGTGTCTGTCTGTCTGTCTGTCTGTCTGTCTGTCTGTCTGTCTGTGTCTCCCTGCCCCTGCCAAAGCAAATACTCAGTTTTGACTTATATTCTCATAAAACTGTTTATCATGTCTAGAAAGAATATTAACAACTGAGTCTGGATAAATGAGGACGAGTTTAATTGAATATCTCTGAATTTGGATGTTTAGATGCTAGATTGCCCTCTACATATGGATCACTCTGATGCTACCAAGCAGAAGGCAAACAATGTTAAAGCCTAAGTCTTTTCTTCCTTCCTATGTGATATTTCTTTGGTATTGCTTGTTATGAGGAGTCATTTGGCCTATATGAACTTAAGTTATCAGATACATGTACATATATGTCTATGTGATATATGTGCTTTCACAAAGACTGTCCACATTTCTCAAATATTATAGGAAATAATAAACATCTCGTCTTCATTTCCACTATCAACAGAACCAAATAGTGATGGATATATGTTACAGTAAGAGATCTAACTATAAGTGACAATAAAATATATTAGTACAGAGGCACTATAGCTTAGATCTAAGATGTCCCCCAGTGGGCCAACATATTAGACACTTGGTTTCCAGCCCATGATGCCAATGGAAAGGAATGGCACCTTTAGTAGGTGAGGCTGAATGGGAAATTAAGTCATTGTGGAGCATACCAAAGGATTGTGGGATCCTATCCATCCCTTTTCTCTTTCTCTTTGCTCTCTGGCTGTTATGTTCCTGTGGTTTGCTATGCTGTTCTGCCACAGGCTGGGAGTAACAAGATCAAGAGACCATTGTCTAGAGGCTGGAGAGATGACTCAGTAGTTAAAAGCGCTGGTTGCTTTTTTTTTTTTTTTTTTTTTTTTTTTTTTTTTTTTTTTTTTTTTTTTTTTTTTTTTTTTTTTTTTTTTTTTGGTTTTTTCGAGACAGGGTTTCTCTGTATAGCCCTGGCTGTCCTGGAACTCACTTTGAAGATCAGGCTGGCCTCGAACTCAGAAATCCGCCTACCTCTGCCTCCCGAGTGCTGGGATTAAAGGCGTGCGCCACCACGCCCAGCTGCTGGTTGCTTTTCAAGAGGTCCTGATTTCAATTCCCAGCAACCACATGGTGGCTCACAACCATCTGCAATGAGATCCAATGCCCTCTTCTGGTGTGTCTGAAGACAGCAAGAGTGTACATACATATAATAATAAATAAATCTTAGTGCCAGAGCGAGCAGAGCCAGAGCGAGTAGAGGTCCTGAGTTCAATTCCCAGCAACCACATGGTGGCTCACAACCATCTGCAATGAGATCCAATGCCCTCTTCTGGTGTGTCTGAAGACAGCAAGAGTGTACATACATATAATAATAAATAAATCTTAGTGCCAGAGCGAGCAGAGCCAGAGCGAGTAGAGGTCCTGAGTTCAATTCCCAGCAACCACATGATGATTCACAACCATCTGTATAGCTATAGTGTACTCATATACTTGAAATAAATAAATCTTTAAAAAAAAGAAAAAGAAAGAAACCATTAACTGGAACCATTAACCGAAGTAAATCTTTCTCCTTACAATTTGATTTTTCTCTTGTAATTTCTCACAGTGATAGAAAGGCAAATGTGTAGAATTTCTGCCTCTGGGGATATTTTTAAGAATGTAAAAGTGTCTACTGGGGTGCTTTAGGTCATCAATGTTTAAGTAGCTGACTATAAAGGGAATGGTAGTATAGAAGAAAACATTAGAAGCCAAGAACTATAATCCTGGGACTGACTTTTATCATTGAGTCGACTTAGGTAACTTCTTTCCCCCTCTTGAGTGAGCCTCTGTTTCTTCACCCAAAATGTGAGGGAGTTGGAGTGATGGTGAGTAATATTGTTTCCAGCTCTGTGAATCTGTCTCTACAGATCAGTGTGGGACAGCAAGATCCTCTCTAGCTCTGAAACTCTATTCCATTGTTATGTTGAAACAGAATAACACAATAGAGATCAGCATCATTGCTTGCCCCCTCCTTCCTTCTTCCCTTTCTCCTTTCCATTCAAATCCAACTACAAAAGAACTTTGAAATCATTTACGATTTATGCTCACACGTAGTCTTCTCTCTAGAAGGGAAGAGAACACACACAGAATCTACTCAGTTGCTTTTTCTACCTGCTAAGGCATTTCTAGTTGTCTCACTAAGTATCAAGCAGTTGATTATTCCTAGTGACAGGGAAAAAAGGTGGCATTTTCTTGTCATCTAATGTAGATGTGCCCACTGAGCTAGGTGACATTTCCTAGCAAGAATGGGAATCATCAACTCTAACATTTTTGTCACCAGCTGCTGGTTGCAGGTTTGGTTTTAATGCCACCTACTTCTGCATCCCATGAAAATACCTTGATTCCCCTCCCTAAGGGCCTGAGTAGACCGCCTGAGCAGGACCTATATCATCTTGAGCCAGAGCTAAACATTCTGAATCCTACCCATTGCTCTGGAATTTCCTGGTTGTATATTTACACCATTTGGAAGTGGACCCAGTAGGATACTGATACTGGACAACCCAATTGCACAAATAGCTGAATTTTTGTAAGTTGTAAAGAAATAGAAATTCAATTTCATTCCATTTGTAACATCTCTAACTTCAGAAATGTCCCTTTAGAAGAAGGCCTCTGCTATAGGGGGAAAGACATCAGAAAGAGAAACCACTGGAGACTCATATCTCCCCTTTCAAAGGGTATCACAGGCTGCTTCAGCCTTGGTAGGAATTCAGTTGTCAGCAAATCTCACTGGGAAATTATCCAGTGTTTATTCTAGTTCAAAGGTTAAGCGCAGCAGCTAAGCACTATCCCAGAAAGAGTTGAGCTCTTTATCAGTGGTCTGTGAAGGATTTAAAGATGCTGGTGAGATGGTCTGCTTTAACAAGCAGTCAAATCTAAACAAGAAAAACAAGCAGTCAAATCTAAACAAGAAAAACAAATGAGAAACATACATGAAGTTACCGTAAATTGCCAGTGTTCAGAGGTGGTTTTTGCAATGCTATTCATGTATTTCTTCCCTTAATATTTTGTTCCCAGTTCAGAAACAACTGTGATCTGAGCTGGTAGCCAGTTATCTATGACAGTTTTAAATGTATGGGTCTTGGCTCTTCCTGAGATCAGATAAGCAAAGAGAGGTTCTCTGAGGGAAATATGTCTGCTGAACAGTCAGAAAGGATACCAACAAGAAAAAGAGATCAGCACAGAAAATGTCGCCATCATCATGGCTTTGCAAAGGCTCAGATCTGGGCAGCAGTTCCCAAGTCACAGATACCAGCAGCCTCCATATAAAATAACAATTACCAGTGGGCATTCTGGAGATTTAAAAAAAATGGCTATATTCGTATTTCAAAAGAGTTCTGGGATGAGATTCAGAAAGACTTGCTCCTTGTTAAAAACTGGGTTTTCCTGAAGGTTGGTTTCATGGTGTTCTCTTTGTAAGTTATAAACTATATTTCTGGACAATTTGAGTGTCCATGGCCCAGAACTCAGGTCAAGAATGTGATTATTTTGGTTTCTTTCTTATTTCTTTAGTCTTTGTTCACAATATGCTAGTCATTGGGTCAGTCTGTCCCCACCACACTGTCACATTGCCCCTTACTTGAAATGCATGTGCTCTACAGGAACTGTAGTGTATGGGCTGGAGAAATGACTCAGTGGTTAAAAGTACTGACTGCTCTTAAATAGAGCCCCGTTTCAGGTCCTAGCACTCACACATAACATAACAGCCTGAAATTCCAGTTCTAGAAAATACAGTGGCCTCTTATGACTACCATAGGCACCAGGCACATATGTGATACACACACATGCACACACCACACACACACACACATACACACACACACACACACAAAACATTCACACACATATCCTTTAAAAATAGAGCCATAGCACAATGTCATTCTTTACCTAGTTCTATCACAACTCCAAACTATCCAATCTCCTTAGCCTAACCAGTTCCAATGATAAAAGCTTTTATTGTCGTCATCAAGGGATAAAAGCCCTACTATCAGGCCTGACTTCTTCCAGGAAAAATCCTGGGTCTGGCTCAACCCCCAAGGAGTTGTTTCTTAATAATGCAGAAGACAGTCTAAAGCTCTCTAGCCTTCAGTCCTACTGAACAGTCCAACCTCTGAAAGCTGGAATGAATCTAAGCAATAGCAAAGTCCCTTCCCAGGTGAAAGACTTGCTCATTTCGAGAAGCATTAGAAATTGCATGAAGTTGCGACAGCGCTATTTCAGATGTCACTAGATGGCTCTTCCCTTTGGGAAGCCCTCAAGCAATCTCAGTACTGACTCTCGCTCACCTCAGTTTCTGCTTTCTATGCTGCCAAAACACCCTGAGCAATCTGATCAGGGACAGCCACATTTCCTGAAGGAGAAAATAGGCACACCCATCCATCAAAACATATAAAGCATCCCCTTAAAAAGAAAAGGAACAATGGCCCTATCGTCATGAGCTAGCAGTTATTACCAAAAGCATGGGTCCGACAACAGTCAGACTAGCAGGGATGGGAACCTGGACAGCCAGCTTGCCTCATCTGTCAACTAGGTCTTGTGAGGAAGTGCCAGTCTCTAGGTTATGTTAACAGTACCTCTTCATGTTACCTTTCAAACACTGGGAAAAGATGTGCTCCCTATTACTACTAAATGCTGGCTTGCCTCAGTGTCCCATGTTCAGCTCCTCATCTTCTTTGTCCCTGTATAATCAGTGTTCATATTATTAATATCTGCAAGGTTTGAACGACTTGAATGATACCTATTCTTTCGGTTGTAGTCCAACCAGTATCATTTAACTGCATTGTCATAAGTATAGATAGAAGATACATATTATAGTCTGACTTTGAAGTATGGCTCAAATTTGGAAAAGACAGAAAAGTGACTGCAGGGTTGAGCTCTTATCTCTAACAAGGAAATAGCTTGTACACCAGCAAAGAGTGCCCTGGTGCTTGCTGGAAGCAGTAAGACTGGAGGAGTGCCCTTCACTCCTTTCTGCCATCGCTGCTTCCTTGGGAAACCTTTCCAACATGAATGGAGTTCTTTTTGCCCCAATAAAGATGGTGCTGGCACACGGCAAAGAATCATGGAGAAGACTTGTGTATCTAGGAGCTCCACCAAAGCTCTAGATCCTGTCTGTATAACCATAACAACGGGAGTGAACTTGCTTTGTCTGCCTCCATACATCCTCATTCTGGGCTCCATCACTGATGTCTATGGGAGCTCTGCCCAGCATCCTGAGCTAACCACCTGGACGAGTCTCATTTTCTCCATCTTTAGCCAAATCTAAGAGGTTTTAGAGTTTTTCTAAGATGTCAAAATTCAGTAGTTACCATATAAAGAAACAGAATAACTGGCATTTGGGCATGTGTTTATCAATTGCCAGGCACTGAACCAATTATTTTCTATTATTATCACTATAATCACTATTAATGACCACCGTTCATTATGAGCTACACTTTATACAAATACATTCAGTGTGTATTATCTCATTAAACCATTACAACCATTTTGTAAGGTATTATTAGTAATTTCATTTTATAAATGGGGAAGCTGAGGCAGAGATTGAAATGACTTTCTGTTTCCTTTCTGATTAACATGCTTAAGTTATGTGCATTAGTTAGTTTTAGTATGCTATCTCATTACATGTATACAGCAAACACTATAGAAATCCAGGCTCTATGTATTTAACCTCCCTTCTGTCCAACTCTAGCAATTATGCATTTGGATCAACCTTTCTTAAAAGCCTGTGCTTGTGAAAGAGAATATGTTCTACTTGTATTTCTGAATCTGGCTTATTTCACCTAACATAATGCCCTACATTTCCATCCATTTTGTTGCAAAAGAGAAGGATTTCATTTTCTTAATGGCAGAATACTACTCCATTGTGCATGCTCATTGTGTTTTCTTTACCCATTCAATGTGTTTTTGATAGGCACCTAGGCTGATTCTGTATTTTAGCTATTGTGATAATGCCACAATAAACATCTGGATGCAGATATCCCTTTGGTATGCTGATTTCCATTTCTTTTGTGTGTATGTCCAGAAGTGAGACAGTTGAATATTATGAATTCTGCTTTTCTTTTGTTGAGGCGCCTCCATTTTGTTCTCCATAATGGTTATGCTAATTTTCATCCCTAGCAATAGTGTATGGGAATTCATTGTCGCCCCTCACCCACCTACCCAGTCCAGCATTTGATATTTCTTGTCTTCAGATTCTGTTTTGATATTAGCCAAGGACAAATTCTCAGTAAGGTCTCCCAATCGAAAGTAACAATATCATGCCTCCTCCTTTTGACTTGCATTATAATTCAAAGGCCATGATGCACACAGGATATCCAGCTTCTAACCAGCCTCACCACTCCCTCCCTTTGGGTTTCTAACCAAAGGGATCCTGTGGGGAGACTGTCTTGTTTCTGCAAACTGTCATCTTTGCTAATTCCTCTCTGACTCTCTCTCTCTCTCTCTCTCTCTCTCTCTCTCTCTCTCTCTCTCTCTCTCTCTCTCTCTCATGCCAACCAGACATCAAACACACACGTTACCCTCAATTCTGTCCTTAATTCTGTCAGACAACAGTGTGGCTCACATCTTTATTCTTTTCCCAATCTTGTATTTATTCATTTACTTACTTATTTACTTACTTACTTACTTACTTACTTTTATTCTTCTCTCAAACAATGCATCCCGACCTCAGTTTCCCCTCCTCCCAGTGCCTCACCTCCTCTCCTCTAGATCCACTCCATTTCCCTTTAGAAAAGAGCAGACCTCCCAGGGATATCAACTGAAATGATATAACACAATATTTTAAGAATCAGGTTTGTTTTTTTAATGTGTATGGGTCTTACTAGCATGCATGTCTGTGTAGTATTTGCACACCCAGTGCCTTCAGAGGCCAGGAAAGAAGTTATTAGAGTTACTAATAGTTGTTACCTCCCAGGAATAGAACCTGGTCCCTCTGCAAGAACAAGAAGTGCTCATAGTGACTGAGGCTCTCCAGCACATGGCTTGTGCCTTTAATCCTAGCCCTCCAGAACTAGAGGTAGGCAGATCTTGGTGAGTTCAAGGTCAGCCTGATCAACATAGCAAGTTCCCTGCCAGCCAAGACTACATATGAGACCCTGTCTCAAAAAAAATTATTCTGGGCTGGAGAGGTGGCTCAGCGGTTAAGAGCACTGACTGCTCTTCCAAAGATGCTGAGTTCAAATCCCAGCAACCACATGGTGGCTCACAACCATCTGTAACAAGATCTGACTCCCTCTTCTGGAGTGTCTGAAGACAGCTACAGTGTACTTACATATAATAAATATATAAATCTTTTAAAAAAATTATTCTGTCAGAAAACCAGCCTACAACCACAGAATAAACAAGTCTGCCACTATAACCCTAACACTGAGCATGACAGACAAGAACCCATTCTCTCAAACACCTGCCTTGGAACACCTAGGCCCTCTGCCTGTTTATTTCCCAAACCGATCTTGTATGCCTAAAGTGTCTCTTGCAACTATACCCACACTAATAAACGAACTGCCCAGCACCCTACTCCAGAATGGAGACTGAGGCACTGTTGGCAAAGGATGTACAGCTAGCAGCAACTGCTCGCTGCTCAGACTGTTCCTCTCTGCCTGGGTCTGGTTTGGCTCGCCCCCTGGTGGTCTCTCTTAGGAACAGCACTTTCTTCCTTCTGTCGCTCCCAGCCTTCTGATTTTGTGTGTTTGCAAGCCTTTGGAGTGTATCTGCTGGGCACAAAGCGATTCACCTTGAAATTCTCACAGTATGTGGTAGCAGGGTTCTGCTGAGCTCCAAACTCTGCTCTCCAAGTGCAGTCATAGCCTGTGCTGCTTCCTGCTGAATGCCAAGTGTTTCAAGCGACTGACAGAGGGGCAAGGAGAAATGGGAAGAATACATTCTTTTCATTCCTGCTATTAAAAGGCAACCTAACAGGGTAGATACCTGAGCTGCTTCTCTGTATCAGACACGTTGCCTGTCCTGGGTGTTCAGAAACATAGTTGTCATAGAGACTCTATCTTGAGTCAATCTAAGAGAAACAGGACTATGTCCGTTACCAGTTAGCCTTAAGGCCTCTCTCTGTATGTGCCTGAGGAAGCGTGGGGAGGGACACAAGCCAGGAAAAGTGATTTGGAGGCACAGGAAATATCACCATCATTGTGGTTTTGCAAAGGCTCAGATCTGGGTAGCAGTTCCTAAGCCATAGATGCCAGCAGCCTCCATACATTGACAGCTACGGGGGGGGGGGGGGCACTTCAAAAGAGTTCCAGGAGAGAGTTTCTGGAGATAAACAATTGCTCCTGGTTGAATCTCCTTCAAGATTGATGTCAGGATGATTTCTTCATAAATTACAAACTACTTTTGTAGACACATGTCCGTGGCCCAGAGGTCATTACCAAGGTGAGTGCCCCTTCTTCTGCCCTCTTCTCAGAGCCCTTGTTATGGATACTATGAGTCTTTTGACTGGAACAACAGATGATACACATATTCTTTCATTTCTGATTGGATGGAGATTTTCGGGGGGGGGGGTGTACTTGCTTTTTGTTTCAGTGTTTTGAGACAAGGACTCACTGTGTTGCTCCTACAGATAGGATTGGCTTGTACCTCTATGTTCTCAGGTTACAGGTGTGTCACCACGAATCCAGCTTCTGCTTTGAACTGAAGAACTAAATAGGGTATTGGAGACATGACTCAGCACTTAAGGGTCTTGTGGCCTTAGCTGAAGAGAGGAAATGGGATCCTAGCAAAGATGTCAGACAGCTCATAAATGCCTTTGACTCCAGTTCCAGAGGATACAATGCCCTCTTCTGGCTTTTTTGGGCACACACACACACACACACACACACACACACGCTTTAAAACACTTAGAAAACATTAAATGTGTATTCCGAGTTAACATTAAGAAAGCCTTTCTCTTCCTGTGATCACCAGAGATAAAACGGGCTTGGAATGTTGACTACTCACTAACCAGAACACCTAGACTATTATCAGGGACCTTGTGTGCCTTTTACTTGAGATATAATAGCCGACTTGTATTATCTCAGTTGTTAAGGTAAACCTGCTGTTTTTACATTTTTTTTTTTTAATTTACTCTGTCTCATACAATACATCCTGACCGGAGCCTCCCCTCCCTCCACTCCATCCAATTCTGTCAACTCCCCCTCTACCCTAGATCCACTCCCTCTCCCCAGCTTACAACCCCTTCCCCCCCCCCACACACACACACAGAAAAGAGCAGACCTCTCAGGCATATCAATGGAACATGGCACAAGATAAATCTGCTGTTTTAAAGACGGACTAGAGAACATATCAGGGTAAAATAAGATCTCTCTCTCTCTCTCTCTCTCTCTCTCTCTCTCTCTCTCTCTCTCTCTCTCTCTCTCTCTTTCTCTCTTTCTCCCTCCCTCCCTCCCTCCCTCATTCCTACCCTCCCTCCCCCTTTCTCCTACATACCCAACCCTCTCTGTTTCATTTATGCCTTTGTTTTCTTCACACAACTCTGTTTTCCTTTGCTCTCCTTCCCACTTTTCCCTGTATAACAAAGTCTTGATGAGAAACATGTATCTCCAAGTCTCTCCTAATAATTGTGGCACATCAGAAATCTTACAGAGTAGAAGAAAAGAAAGCACTGCAGACTTCTCTTCTCATTAAAGAATCAACATTTTTTTTTAAAGTTTTATTTATTTTATATGTGAATGCACTGTCGCTATCTTCAGACACACCAGAAGGGGGCATCAGTTCCCCATTACAGATGGTTGTGAGTCACCATGTGGTTGCTGGGAATTGAACTCAGGACCTCTGAAAGTACAGTCAGTGCTCTTAACCATTGAACCATCTCCCCAGCTCAGAGCCAACAATTATTATACAAAATTTGAATCAGTGGGTTTATAAATCTCTCCACTAACCCCATCCAGTCTCCTTGGCCTGGCTATAAAGAGGATCGCCTGGCGGATGTTCTAAGAGATGATGCCAGAGCTTTTGCTCATAAAACCTCATTTATCCATGTCACACAGGTAAACTAATTGATGCAGAGATATTTTAGAGCAGAGGGTCTCCATTTTAACTAGAACTCGTGTTCTAGAATATTGTACACTCTTTTTTAAAAATATATGTTATTTGCTTTACATCCCGATCCCTGCCCCCCTCCCAGTGCCCCTTCCCACAGACCCGGCCCCTTCTTCTCTGGGTATCCACCAACCCAGCCTCTGCAAGGCTAGGTTTTCCAGTTACAGGACTGATTTCGAAATATGCATCTTTTCAACCTTTGAAGACCTAAAAAAGCTTCATGACTAGGGAGTATCACTTGTTTTCTTCATATCCCACTGCTTCCTAGTAACATGGGACATAGAGTAGGTCCTTAGTAAATATGTTTTATGAATTGATAGAAAGAAGCTTTGAGAAATCTGATTTATACCTTGTCAACCCTGCTTTTAAAAAGAGATAACTGGATTTATATTCCTTACAAGCATTTCATGCATGGAGGTCAATGAATTGTTTAATTGAAAGAAAATCTGCCTCACTTGTAGACTTCATGATAATAATTAATACAGCCCCTGGTTTTAATCTGTGGCATCGATAATCCATAAATTTGAGATATATATATATATATATATATATATATATATATATATTTACCTAATACAACACTGCACACTTGGTTAAGCATGCTTACATATGTCTTTGACAATGTTATCTGCTTGTTCCAGGTAAAGATGCTTCTCGTAAATGTTGAGACATGCCTGAGTTCATGTCTCAAGTTTCTCGTGGCAAGTTTATTCATTCATTCCTTAACGCGATTGTACATGAGAGTCAGTTATTGTCTTCAGTGATGTAGTCACTGGCAAGTCACCCATGGTCTATTGGATAGCTTTACACCCATTTACCCATAAGTGGCGCTAATTAAATCTGCTTGCTCACAAAGGAAAAAATAACCTTGACAGTGGGATGAGATCTTAGTGGGAGGTGTGTTGGGGTCCATGAGTCACCCACAAACCATACAGTTACACAGAGATGGTCTATTGAACACACACCCTAATACTAATTGATCAGGGACGTAGCTCAGAATTATCTGAGGCTATGACCCTGAATGTCTTTCTCTGGCAGCTTGGAAAGAAAAACAAAACACAATGAACTCATTAGCAGGTGCAGGAAGTGCTTCCCAGTGGTCAGCTCTGACTCAAGCCATTTTAGACATAACAGTTCACATTGTCCTTTAATTTGATAGGCCCTACATGAAGCTTTGTGGAATTTTGTAAGATTAAAAAACCTCATAGATAACATACAGAACATAACAGGATATGGAATTAGCATGACCTTGCTCTGAGTCAAGTCATTTTTCTGTGTCAATGACTGGCAGGCATATTACAGCAACAGTATGAAATAGCTGGTAGGCATGGAACAAAATGGCTACTAATATGCAGACCTCACAGGGGGGGTACAAGAGGGGATGGAGAGATGAGTGTCACCAGAACTTACTACATATATGTGTAAATATATCAAGGAATGGATTCATTTTTAAAAATCTCATTTCTGGGCATAATGGCCCACAACTGTAACCCCAGCACTAGGGGAGTAAATTGAGGAGGAGGATGGGTTCAAGGTCATCCTGAGTTATATGTATCAATATGGTATCCCTCAAAACAACCCAGTGACCATAGCTGGGAAACATGTTCACCAGTTGCTTCATGGGATCCAGGCAGAGACACAGTGGCAGCTTATTGCACCCCCCCCCGTTGTCACAACCACTCACGAAGTTTCAAAGGCTATAATAGGCTATCATAGGGCATCAGTGTTCAACTGCAAAAGATGCTGTGGGTGATGAGTGGACACTGAGTTCAAGCTGGAAAGCTCCTTGCCCCTGATGCTTTGCATCTGGGTACAGGTACTTCAGCTGAAGTCAATAAAGCATTCAAAGTAATCCCGACAAGCTTCAGAATGAACAGTTCATTCTAACAACCTAGGAACCTCAAACAGAAGAGTTGTGCTGAGTGTTGAGGAACAGAAAACCAACTCTTCCTAGACTACTTCACACATATGGTAAGTTAAAGGATGGAGTCTGGGCTTGCAAGACACTGAGCACCATAGTTTTGAACATTCCTGTCTTGTTTTTTTGTTTTTTTTTTTTTTAAGATTTATTTATTTATTATATGTAAATACACTGTAGCTGTCTTCAGACACTCCAGAAGAGGGCGTCAGATCTTGTTTCGGATGGCTGTGAGCCACCATGTGCTTGCTGGGATTTGAACTCTGGACCTTCGGAAGAGCAGTCAGGTGCTCTTACCCACTGAGCCATCTCACCAGCCCCTTGTTTTGTTTTTTAATGAATTGAAACAAAAATGGAAAACTAGCATGGGCTACCAGACTAGTAAAATCAGCACTTGAGAGACTAAAACAGGAAGATTTCTCTGAATGTAAAACCAGCCAGGGCTACATATTATGTTCCCAGCCAGCCTGAGTTACAGCAACTCCATCTGAGAAAGTGGAGGGGGGGGGTGTATAGATAGAAGAGAGCTAAATTATATGTTTGAACTATATCTTTTAAATTACATTTTTACCCTATATGAAGCAATGTATACATTTTGGTAAGCTCCACAAATCCACATTTTTTAACATTTGCCCCACATAATTCTGATGAGCAGAAATACTTAAAATACCAATTCTACTTGGAGAAAAAGGCATCCTAAGTGAGATTGACATCCCTTGAGATAGCAGAGAAAATGAATATTCTCAGTTTTGTTTAGGGGAGGTGTGTCACAGTAATTTTTGTTGCTTTTCCATCATGGGGAAACAGAGCTAGTCTTATGTTCAAATAAAAGAAGCAGCTCTTACTCTTGCCTCTCTCTTGCCTCTTGCTCCCCCTCTCTCCCCATTCCCTTTTCCCCTCTCTCCACGAGATCATGGCCTGCCTCTACTTCTCTACTCTCTCCCTCTCTCTGCCTATCTCTGCCTCTTCTACCCTCTTAACTCCCCTCCCCATGCCCTGAATTAACTCTATTATATACTAAAAGGAAGGAAGGAAGGAAGGAAGGAAGGAAGGAAGGAAGGAAGGAAGGAAGGAAGGAAGGAAGCAATAGATAATTAGTGTAAAGGATGCCAAAATATCTTTCTGATGAGTTGTCCCTAGTGCCGAAGATTCCTGAGGATAGCCTTTCTCTTTAAGAGTTATTATTAGTTCTGCTCTCCCTGGGTTTGTGTTGTTTTGCCCCCTCTGCGTTGTCTTAGAAAGTTGTCCACTTTGCTAAGCAAGATGGCTGCTGGCAGGAGATCCGAGGGAATGCATGAGACTGTCAAGAACACTTAAGAAACTGGCTCCATAGTTCGCAAAAATAACAACCTTGAGCTTGCATTTGAACAGATACATTCATTCCACCAAGCTCCATGTGCTTATACTCTGAAGAAGTCAGCAACCTCGGAGGGTGCGTTCTATGGCTAGAGTATGGATCCACGCAGCAAAAGGCGCTAAAGCAAATAGAAACTCTGGCCTGCTCTGCAGGAAACCGTGATCTCAAAGACAAAGCAGGGCACTCGTGTGGATTAGAACACACCACTGAAGTTGTGTCGCTTCTATCGACATGGTGGTAGCATGAAAGTCCTAAAAGTGTTGGAAAGTTGGAAGGAGCACTATTTGTGGTCGTGTGGCTGATTTTCAAAAGTCATCATCCATATGTTCCAAAGTTAGAGTGGAGTCTGAGAAGGTAAGGCAGAAAGAAGGCACTGGCGTCACCAGCAGACAATTGAAGTGAACAAGACAAGAAGCAAGCAATGTATGATTAGTGTACCATATAAGGTGAAAGACTAGTCCTGTGCTGATCAAAGAAAAAACACCTCTTAGGCATCATATATTAGGGGAGGTTTAAATAAATGTGTTGACGAAAGCTACATGTATAATCCTGCAATTCAATTTACAGCAAGTTGGGAATGAAACCAGCAACTATATGTCAGATTCTATAGCTCACATTGTTCACAGTCATCAGTATACCAATACCTTTTAATTAACCAGTGGCTCATACCATACACTCGTCTATTCTTTGCTGGTGTTTAGGTTTCAAGAGCTACCCAACAGCCCCTAAGCAGTTTTCCTGGCACATGCTATTTGCTTATTACAGGAACTGAAAACTGACTAGGTAGACATATATGAATTGGTTTCTAATAAATGGATAAAGGAGGGAAACTAAGGGCAAAGAGTATTCACAACGACTTCTTTGCTACTTCCCAATTTCTTTGGCAAGTCTCCATGTGAATTTGCTGGAGCGCCAAGGGAATGGAATGATAGCAACAGGAGGGGCTCCTGTGATCTCCTTTTAAGATGCTTATAAGTGAACGAGCTAAAAGTTGGAATATCAGAAAGCCTCCTAATCTCAAGAGATGTTGACTGTGGCTTATAACTTGGCCCATTGCATGTTTGCATACTTTGCCAAAAGCAAATCCATTTCTCCCCAGACCTGTAGCAAATTACTTTTTACAGTTTCTATTTAATTTTGAGATTATCATATAATTACATCATTTCTCCCTTCCCTTTCCCCCTCCAAAACCTCTGATATAATCCTCCTTGCTCTTTTTTCAAATTCACAGCCTCTTTATTTTTCATTAAGCAAATTGCTTTTTAAAGGACACAGCTTTTCAAACACTTACAAAGACACAGTATTTTCAAACACGTACAAAGACCCAGGAGGCTGAGAGTTCTGAATCCAGAGTTTTAGGCCAGCCTGGGGTACAAAGAAACATTTTTTTAATGTATTTATTATAAGTACACTGTAGCTGTCTTCAGACACACCAGAAGAGGGCGTCAGATCTCATTACAGATGGTTGTGAGCCACCATGTGGTTGCTGGGATTTGAACTCAGGACCTTTGGAAAAGCAGTCAGTGCTCTTAACTGCTGAGCCATCTCTCCAGCCCCCACAGGGACACTTCTAAGAGCCTCCTGCAGACAGTGTTTGGGGGCTCTGAGGTGTTGCTCTGATGTGCAGTTTCTCAAGGGAACACATCCTTTAAAAGTGCTAGAATCTAGTAGAAAGGAGGAGAATGAAGGCATCGATGCGACCGAAGACTGCTCTCCTAAGGACAGTCAGATTCCATGGCGGCAGCAGCCCCACCCCCACCCCCACCCCCAGCAAGTGCACACTATTTGCTCTAGCTTACACTGCAACCATGTTTTTAGGTTGGGGCAGGGAGTGTCGAATTTTGTTTTTCCCCCAGTCCCATTACAGTATTTAGAAAATCAAAGAAAAATTAAATTTTCAGTATTTTTATGCTACATATGTACACACTATAAGCTACACATTACTCTTCTTCACCTCCATAATATCACAACATTATTTTTAAATACACGTTGAATGTTCTAACTTATGCTATATTTTTTTTAACCTGTTAAACATATGTAAAAGAGGCCACAATTTAAACAATTCTATCTATAACTTTGCTGGGCATACCACACTGTTTTGGGCTCCTGTGTAAGCAGCCTTTCTTTACATTTCAGCTTCTTCCCTTTTGTTTGGAACAGTTCTCTGGCAGTCAAGGTTAGCCCATACTAGGAACTGTGTAGCTCCTGTGCCTTGGGCTGTTGCTTTCACCTCCAAGCACTGGGCTGCAGGCGTGTGCCACTATAGGCGTGTGCCATTATAGGCCTGTGCCACTATGCTCAGAATGCCATCTTGGTTTCCTAGGATATCAAAAGAACTACTAGGGCATAGAACATTTATGACTTCTAATATATACCATCAGCTTACTTCCCCTATGGTTTGTACCAATATAAGAGATATAACAGTATTTAGTTGCTAGCACTGTGTTGCCACTGTTATTATTTAAATGACTTATAATAACAACATAGAATTAGTATAAGCTGAGCATTTATCTCACCATCAGTGACTCTGAACATCTGCATAACTTTCAATAAAGTATGTGAATGTCTTTGCCCAATGTAGCTGAATTCCACCTATAACTTCTGTTTGAGTCATATATATGTTAAGTCAGAAGGGAGAAAAAAAGGATATAGGCAGTGTAAAATTTAAATTATGCCCCATGTATTACCAAAGCAGAGTATATAACAAAACCAAGAAAAGAAAAATGTCAGTCCTCATTTCCCCAAAGGAGAGGGAAGAGGGGAGAGGGGAGAGGGGAGAGGGGAGNTCTCTCTCTCTCTCTCTCTCCACACACACACACACACCCCGGCTTTCAAGGGCACTTGTTTATTTTTTTTGTTTTTCATTCTTCACACTCTTAGAAAGAGTCAGCTTTATTATCTTCTCATCCCCTTCCCGGCATTGAGCCCTCTGCCTGCTGGAGCTTCCTTTCTATTTTGTGTCTCGTGTGACTTCTCCTGGATTCTTTTGGTCTGCTTTCACAGATTCCTGTCTCATTCTACTGTCTACATCTCACTCTAATGGCCCCTTATTTATGTCCAGGAAACACTGTAAGTTAATGATCCACACATGAGAGAGATGATGAGAGCATGGATTTTCTTTGTTTTTTTGTTTTGTTTTGTTTTTTTGAGACAGGGTTTCTCTGCGTAGTCCTGGCTGTCCTGGAACTCACTTTGTAGACCAGGCTGGCCTTGAACTCAGAAATCTGCCTGCCTCTGCCTCCCAAGAGCTGGGATTAAAGGCGTGCGCCACCACACCCAGCTTCATTTTTAAGATCATACCCCAATATGAAGGTTTGTGCTTGATCTTCCTACATCTTGTTCTGCCATGTTTCTTTCCTATCTTTAGGAGGCCTTCTCTTTTATGAAGAGAGATGAAGGAGCAGTGCATCTGGGAGAGCAGGGAGGTAGGGAAGGGGCTGCCAGGAGCCGCAGGAGGGGAGGCTGCGGTTGGGTTGTATTGTCTGAGAGGAGAAATAAGTAAACAAATAATAGAATTTTAAAAATTGCACCCCAAGATCCATCCATTTTTCAGCAAATTTAATGTTTTTTTTGTTTTCGTTTTTGTTTTTGTTTTTTTTTTTTACAGATGAAAGGCTCTCAGACATTCACCTAACTGATGAATCTAAAGAAACAAAACCTTTATATTTTGGAGTTAATATCTAAGCTTTATATTATAAGTATAAACAGTACTTAGTATGAGGTATAAAGGACAGACTATGTTAGACTGAAATTTACAATAATACTCAATTCTTCATTTAAGTATTTCTAGTGACATCAGAATGCCAGTCATTTGTTATGCATAGCCAACTACAATTTTAAAATTAAATTATTAAACGTCTTCTGAAGGGGGAGGTCTCCATTCCCCTTCTCGAATTCTTATTTACATTACACATGGCCACAACATTTATTATATTAAGAGGCTGTTATTTTTGATTACCTTGCCATTTGTTATGACAACTATAAACTATGGTGCACACCTTTAATCCCAGCACTTGGGAGGCAGAAGCAGGCGGATTTCTGAGTTCGAGGCCAGCCTGGTCTACAGAGTGAGTTCCAGGACAGCCAGGGCTATACAGAGAAAACCTATCTCAAAAAACAAAAACAAACAAAAGAAAGAAAGAAAGAAAGAAAGAAAGAAAGAAAGAAAGAAAGAAAGAAAGAAAGAAAGAAAGAAAGAAAGACAACTATGAACTAAAATTTAATTTTTTTACTCCTTTAATGGTAAGGTACTGTTTAAATTATTCTTCTTTAGTTAGCTATCATTCAACTAGTTTAAATCGGTTCAGACAACAATATGAACTAATCAGTACCCCCCAGAGCTCATGTCTCTAGCTGCACATGTAGCAGAGGATGGCCTAATCGGCAATCAATGGGAGGAGAGGCCCCTTGGTGCAGGAGTGGGTAGGTTGGGGAGCAGGGCAGGGGGAAGGTATAGGGAACTTTTGGAGAGGAAACTAGGAAAGGAGATAGATAGCTTTTGAAATGTAAATGAAGAAAATATCTAAGAAAAAATAAAATAAATAAAACGGTTCCAAAAACACAAATATTATATAAATTTTGATAGTAATTAGACATAAAAATTATATTTTATTGCAAATACATTTCTTAAAGATATATATAGTACTTTTATTCCAACTAGTTATTATATTCAGGATGAATACTGAATAATATTCAGGAAGAGGAGTCAGTATCAATTATGTTTTCATTTTAATAAAGTAAATGCTAAGAAATAGTTTTTATATCTGTAAGATAGTTTTATAATGCTACTGTCAATTCATTCAGAGTTTTGTGTCAAATTATCATGTAATAAATTTTTCATAAAATACCATTTTTAAAAGTCTGTCATGTGACAACATGACTGACTGGGTAGGCTTCAAACTTCAACAAAGATAAAGAATGAGAAACCATGTGGGTTTTATTACTATTGTTCTGTAGTCCAGCTTGAAATTTGAGATGGTGATATCTCCAGAAGTTCTTTTATTGTTCAGGATTGTTTTAGCTTTCTTGGGTTTTTTGTTTTTCTATATGAAGTTGAGTATTGTTCTTTCAAGGTCTGTAAAAACAAAATGTGGTGTTGAAATTTTAATGTAGATCGCTTTTAGTAAGATGACCATTTTCACTATGTTAATCCTACTGATCAATGAGCATGAGAGATCTTTCCATCTTCTGATTGGGCAGAGTGATGGGAGAGGGAACTGTGGTCTGGATGTAATATATGAGAGAAAAAGAAGTTAAATAAATACATAGAGAAAGGGTTGTTGGGGCTGAGGAGGATGACTCAGTGGGCTTAATCTCCAACTTAAATAAATACATAGAGAAAGGGTTGTTGGGGCTGGGGAGGATGACTCAGTGGGCTTAATCTCCAACACCCATGTAAAAGGCATGATGGGGTGTGTGTTCCCAGGGACTGGAAGATAAGAAAGAGGCTTTCTGGGGCCAGTGCTGGCCAGCCAGCATAGCCAAATCTGCATGCTCCAGGGCCCAGTGAGTGAGTTAGTCTCAATAAATGAGGTGATTATGGTAGGCACCAAATACCAACCTCTATTCTCCACATGCATGCACAAATGTCCATGTGAAACAGAGAAAGAGAGAAAAGAGAAGAGAAGAGAAGGGAGGGGAGGGGAGGGGGA
>NC_034613.1:122802674-122811416 GCF_900095145.1 Mus pahari | reverse complement strand
GAAGGGAAGGGAAGAGAAGAGAAGAGAAGAGAAGAGAAGAGAAGAGAAGAGAAGAGAAGAGAAGAGAAGAGAAGAGAAGAGAAGAGAAGAGAAGAGAGAGAAGAGAGAGAAGAGAGAGGAGAAAGGATTTGTTATCTAGGAGAAATTATAATCATTTGGCTTATTGCTTTGTGGAAATGATCCTGCAGTTGGCAGTGTCAGAAATGGAACCCTTGACTACTACCTCTTCCTTATGCAATTTTAGTTGATAACAGACTGGATGTAAGGAACCACTTTGGGGATTGTAGTATGATATCTACAAGTAATAATACTATATTGGATGCTTGGTCACTGAGAGTACATATTCAATGTTCTCTCTTAGATGTACAAAGTGAGAGATGTGTTATTATATTAAGTCACTCATTTAACTGCCACATATACATATATCACATATGTTATACCCCATAAAACATGCAATGTTTGTTTGTTAATTATACCTTTCAAAACCTGGGTGATGAAAAAGACAGTCACAATGCTATGAGCTGCCCTGGAGCATGTGACAAGGAACTTGGAGAAGTGTCCAGTCAATGGACAAGTAACTAATCCTTCCGTTAAATAGACTAAGAGATACTGAATCCTGCCAGCAACTATTCCACTGAGCAAGACGAAGCCCATCAGCCATCACTTCCCACCACTGAAATCAAGGTGTTGCTTGAATGTTCTTGAAGGCTCTAGCAGAAAAATTCATGTTAATGTCTCCTTTCAATCTCTAGAAACTTCCTTCTTTTGTTAACATCTTGCTTCCTCCTTCAAGGGCAAGAACGGCTGGCTGAGTCTCTCGTGAGTCACTTTGGTACCCTGTCTCCTTTCACTACAAAGCAATCTTGGCACTCCTAGATAATCGGAGAAAGAAATCTCTTCTTGTTAAGAGTCATCTAAGTAACAGCCTTAATTTCAAAGGCAACTTTAATTTCCCCTTTTCCTGTGCGATAACATAGTCACAGTTTCCAAAGACTAGGCTGGGGCATCTCAAATGTTCTCCCCACAACTCTGATGCTGTGAAAGTAATGAATATGTTAGTGAATTCAGCTAAATCACCTCACAGTGCACATACACATCAAAAGGTCATGTTGTACTCCAGAAAAATATAGAACCTCTATTTGTTAATTAAACATTTTACAAGCTGATTTTAAGCTGGACATGGTGGTAATTGCTTTTAATACCAGCACCAGGAGGCAGGGGCAGAAAGATCACTATGAGTTCAAGGCTAGCCTGGTTTACATAGAGTTCCAGGGCAGCCAGGGCTACTTAGTGAGCCCCATCTGAAACACACAAACAAACAAACAAAAAAGCTGATTGTAAAAAATCCATTATTCCATATACCAGACAAAGCATGGTTTGGTTTGGTTTGGTTTTGTGTGGTGTGGTGTGGTGTGGTTTGGTTTGGTGTGGTGTGGTTTGGTTCGGTTCGGTTTGGTTTGGTTTGGTTTGATTTGGTTTGATGGGAGTGCTGGAACGTAGAACCTGTAGAAGCTAAGCGTGTACCTATTACTGAGCTCTGTCCCAAGCCCTACAACAGGAACTCTTATCTAAAATTATTTTAAGATAAAAATTAATGGGAATGATCAATCAATCACAAACTATCATGGCCCTTGAAATAAAGCTTCACATATCAATGGAGAGGCCCTAAATTATTTTTCCAGTATTTGAAAGTTGCAAATACCATGACATCTGTTCAAAATACTGTAAAACCTATACTGTTAGCTAAGGAGTTTCTCATTGACAATTATGAACTTAAAGTTATACTCTTGGTCAGATTCCCCTTCCTTTACAAGCATGGCCTTTACAGTCATTGCATTTGACCATAGCATTTTCGTTTGTTTTAGACTCAAAGTCACACTGCGTTTTTGTTGTTAATAACACACACGGCAGAAGCAGCCCATGGTATATGTGAAAAACAACATCCCAGAGGTCACTGGAGGGGTGGGATAGGTTTGAGATCCCAGCCCACATCCTCTCCAGATACTTCACTTGATCTGTCCAGCAGCTTCTTGGAAAAATAGCTATTTACAGAGGATGTTTTTTATAACATCTATTATTTTGGGGTGATGTGTGCGTACACGTGGGGGGTGTACAGAACTGCACACATGCACACATTCCACAACATGTATGCCTGAGGACAGTTTGTGGCAGTCAGTTCTCTCCTTCCACCATCTGACACCTAGGATGTGAACTCGGGTTGTCAGGCTTGGCAGCAAGCACCTTTATCCAGTGAGCTAGCCCTCTTTATAGAGATTTACTTTATGTGACCTTGTTCTGAGCTCACTTGTGGAGGAAAGCAGTCCATAGGATGCTTGTTTCTTAGAGTGGCGCTGAGTGAGAAAATGAAGCCAACTGGGATGGCAAGGGGCTAACTGAAAATATGAAGGAAAATTTGAGGAATGTAAAGTCTGTGAGGGCTCTGAAAACTTCAAACATTCCCACGGGTTTAGTGGGCCATGAACATGTATATAAGCCAATGAAGGTGGGCAAAGGATTTGAACATAAAAGATTTACAGATGACCAATGTGCATATCAGCAGATAATTCAACATCGTTATCCAGCTGGGAAATGCCATTGCAAACCATAGTTAAGATCCTGCTACAAACTCCACCAGCACTGAATAGGACATAGAAAACTAAAGGCAGTTTAGTATAAAGTTACACACAAATTAACATCATGACTTAGTAATACCACGCTTAGTGAAGCTAGAGAAATGAAACCTATGTTCATATAAAAACTCACACATGGTTATAGCAGCTTTATTCATTGTTCAAAGCTGAAAACAACTCAGACTTTTTTTTCCCCCGTCATACACCCAACTAAAGGAAAACTTACCAGCAGTAAGACTGAATGTTCTGATCAATACAGAACCATAGGCAAATCTCAAATGTGTCATTCTCAGTGAAATACGCCCATATCAAAAAGTTGCTGACTGTATGCTTCTATTTATATGGTATATTAATAAAAGGAAACTATAGGAACAGAGAGGAGAGGGGGAGGAGCTAGTTGGCAGGAGCTAGATGCTAGAGAGTTTGATGATGAAGAGGCAACGCGAGAGAACTTTGGAGGACAGAATCACTGTGCATACTAATTTTCATAGTGATTACATCACTCCATACAAATTATTTCAAGTCCTAAAAACAGCCAGCCTTGATTCAAAATGGGGCAGGGGGCACTGTCATGGGTTTGAGAACAATCTGGTCTACAAAGTGAATAGCAGGCCAGTCAGAGTTACACAGCAAACCCAACTTCAAAAGGAAGTTCTAGGAGCTGGAGAGATGGCTCAGCAGTTAAGAGCACCAACTGCTCTTCCCAAGGTCCTGAGCTCAATTCGCAGCAACCAACCACATGGTGACTCACAACCATATGTAATGGGATCCGATGCCCTCTTCTGGTGTGTCTGAAGAGAGCAATGCTGTTAAATAAATAAATATTTTTTTTTAAAAAAAAGAAAGTTCTAGAAATGTATAACAATATGTCTGTGTGCCTTGTGATGGTAATTCACAGGTATATATGTGTTGAAAACTTATAATGGGTAAATTTTAGTTTCTGTAAATTATACATCAAAAATGTTTTTTGAGGGCTGATGAGATGGCTCAGTGAGTAAGAGCACCCGACTGTTCTTCCAAAGATCCGGAGTTCAAATCCCAGCAACCACATGGTGGCTCACAACCATCCATAACAAGATCTGATGCCCTCTTCTGGAGTGTCTAAAGACAACTACAGTGTACTTACATATAATAAATAAATCTTTAAAAAATGTTTTTTGAAAAACTGCTTGGGGAAGGGTGTAGTGGTGCACACCTTTAATCCTAGCATGCAGAAGGTAGAGGCAGGCAGGTAGATCTCTGAGTTCAAAACTAGCCTGGTCTACAGAGAGTTCCTGGACAGCCAGAACTACATTGAGAAACCCTGGTTTTGAAAAAAAAATCAAGACAACAAAAAACCATTGGGAGGCAGAGGTAGGTAGAGCTCTGAGTTCAAGGCCAACCTCACTGGTCTACAGAGCGAGTTTCAGGTCAGTCAGGGCTATCCAGAGAAACCTGGTCTCGGGGGAAAAAAATGCTTTGAATATCAACACAGTCTCACTAGGACAAGCAAATAATAGGTGACAGTCAACTTGAGGCTGGTTGTAAAATGCAGTGCTAGAGAATTTTGTTCAGGGGAGGGAGAGAAGGGAGGGAACAACATAAAAATTACTTGTTGCCCTAAAGAAATTATAGAAGAGCCTTCTGTTGGAGATGAAAGCATGCTTTTTCTCTGTTTGCTGATGGCTTTAGATGGTGAATAATAAAAATACACAGTTCTCTCATGAGCCCCCCTTACAAAAATAATACAAATGAAACAACCTTAACCCCATCTCTACCTCTTTTTTTTTTTTTTTTGAGACAGAATTTCTCTGTGTAGCCCTGGCTGTCGTGGAACTCACTCTGTAGACCAGGCTGGCCTCGAACTCAGAAATCCGCCTGCCTCTGCCCCCCAAGTGCTGGGATTTAAGGCGTGTGCCACCACCGGTGCATCTCTACCTCTTAAAAATAACAATGATTTGCAATGTAGTATGTCCATGCCTAGAACATGTAAATATGTAATTTTTTTCAGTTAATTAAATGACAGTTTTGCACAAAATATATATTGTGGTTTTTGCACTCAAGATCTTAAAACAGATGCATATATATATTCATGTCTATTCTATCAACAAAGTGTGATCTATAAAGTTAGATTGTATGCCATTTGTTGTGATATCATTTACTTAAATAGTCATCTACTATTGACTATTTGGGTTGTTTAAAGTTGTTTGTAGTATTATGCTCTACTATAGTGAAGAGTCCTGTGTATAATTTTTCTGCAATTCTCTTCCTCCTCTTCCTCTATGCCTCCCTTCACCGTCTCCCCTTCTTGATTTTTTTTTCTTTCAGTTCTGGTAACTGGACCCAGGGATTTGTACTAACATACTAACTAAGCAAGCACTCTAATACCAGGCCACTCAGCTATCACTTTTTCTTATATTTTAAGGTAGAATCTTACTATACAGCTCAGGCCAGTCTCAAACTCATGATCCTCCTGCCTCAACTTCCTGAGTAGCTGGGTTTTGAGGCATGCAGCACCAAACACAATAAAGGTTTATTTCTCAAAGTTAATTGCCAGATCGATGAATTTGCATTTATAGGGTATATGGGATTTGAGTTTATATAACTACTACCAGGTTGTCCTCTATAGAATCAACTACCGAGATTAAAATGAGACATAAGTGTATTTTCCAGTTTCCTGTCTCTCAGACCTTGCACTTATATGTTTCATAGGATCATGCTGATATTGAGTGGAAGTTTGCAAGAACAAAGCTCTGGATGAGTTACTTTGATGAAGGTGGCACCTTACCGCCTCCTTTCAACATTATCCCCAGCCCCAAGTCATTTCTCTATCTTGGCAACTGGTTCAACAACACCTTCTGTCCCAAAAGAGACCCCGATGGAAGACGAAGAAGGCACAACTTGAGAAGTTTCACAGTAAGACCAATATGTGTGTGATGTGTGTGTGTGTGTGTGTGTGTGTGTGTGTGTGTGTGTGTTTGTCTCTCTTTATGCAAAACCATTTTCCTCCTTTCCCTTCTTCAGGAGTTCCTACCTTAAATATGCTCCTGCTATTTGTCAGTCAGGAGCTATGTGTCATTCTCCATTCCTAATATTTCCCAAATCATTGAGGTGGGCGAGTGGGTAGGGTGCTAGCCAACTGAAATAACCTCTCTGTCCATTTTGAATTCTAGGAACGTCACGCTGACAGCCTGATACAAAATCAACATTATCAGGTACCACTTATCCACTGGGGCTAAACACAATAGGTCTTGGCCAGTTCTGTGGAGTAGAAGGAAACTCTATTCCAGCTACGTCTGGACTTAACTTCTGTAGTGACCCTGAATTCATCAGGATGACATCAACTGCTCTATGACCCTCTTCAGAGCCCGTTATCTCAGCCTCATCTGGGTCTGGGCCATCCGTACCTTATAAGGCTATCTTCCTTGAGATTAACCAGTAGATATGTAGTTGCTCGATCAATGAGTAAGTGAGGACCTATTGTACATTAGATACTAAAATACCCATCAGAGAAATCACTGTGGACAAGACAGAATCTTCTTAGAGGTTTATTATCAGGGATGGAAGATATTACATCATGTCAACTATCAAAATTAAGTGATTAGAAGGGTAAAACTTGCTGTGAACAAAATGTTCATACAGAAATAGGAATATATAATAAATAGGGAATTCACAACAAGAGGCAGTTATTAGTTATGGCAGTGAAGGGCTTTCTAAATTATAAACATGACTTTAATAAAAGGAGCAGATATGTGCTTCTTACGGGAACAGCCAGAAGACAGCCAAGCACACCAATATGGGAGGCATTTATTGAAAAAAAAAATCACAGATAAGAAACTATATTTAAGCCGGACGTGGTGGCGCACACCTGTCATCCCAGCATTTGGGAGGCAGAGGCAGGCAGATTTCTGAGTTCGAGGCCAGCCTGGTCTACAAAGTGAGTTCCAGGACAGCCAGGGCTACACAGAGAAACCCTGTCTCGAAAAAAAATAAAGAAAAGAAAAAAAGAAACCATATTTAATCTTCTGGATCAAAGGAAATGCAAAGGAGGGGGATGTATCTTGGTTGGTAGAGCGCTTGCCAACCATACATAATGCCCTGGGTTTGATCTGCAACACTATATAAACTGAATGAGATGGGTGGGGGGAGAGGATCAGAAGTTCAAGGTTATCCTCAACTATGCAAAGTTCAAAGGCCAACTTGAGACATCGTCTCAAGAAACCCAGGGAGAAAAATATCCTACAAGATTTAAAGGAACCTTCCTCCACAAATGGCTTCCATAATTTCATACCTTTTAGTAACACTAAGAAACACAAAGTATAGTGTTTCATAGGTGACCTTTCTCTCACTACACCTATCCTCAACTCCAATAATGTTTTTAAAAATGATGAAGTCTAGGCAAGATCCATCACCTTTGTTTTCTGCTTCAAATCTCACAACAAAAATGAAAAAAGAAATGAATAGACAGAAAACATTCCCTGGGCATTGCAGTGACTTCTCAGAGTTCATCAAGGAGCAGAAGTACAAACTCAGCATTACTATTGATAAAGGCTTTGGAATCAGCCTTAAGTAGAACTAAAATCTAATGTTTACATTTACCAGCAGTATTACCTTGAAGGAGCCAGTTAACACCACAGAGCCTCAGCCCCTTCATCTGCAAACCAGGAATCATAGGAACAGTGAAATTACACGGGTGGGAAAATTCAGTGTAGGTGGCGCCTGGCATACAGCCTGACACAGTGCAGTAAGTGGTAGCTAGCATCAACATCAGCCATGCAACCATGTGTGTTCCAGTCCCCTTGAGGCTAAAAGAGGCCTTTCCTATAAAGGTGAAGTGTTGATTCTATGAAAAAAATATCCTGATTCTAAAATTACTAGCTCACTTAAGTGACTCTCGAGTTCATGAAGAGAAAAATACCTCACTTCACTAAAAGTACCAACATTTAATCCATCCCCTGAGGAATGGATATTGAATGAGCATTCAGGGACTCTTGTACGCTCATCATACATACAGACACGTACACACAAGAAACACACACACACACAGAATACATACTTAACATATACTTGAGTGAAAATTCTTCCTTTGGGGTAAATTTAATGGTGGCATACTCCGCCACCAAAATTCAGAAATGCGATGACTTTATTAACTCAATGACTTCCTACTGCAAAGGTGACCTAGACCAGTTTTCTAAGCAAGTTCCTTATTAACTTGACAGTCTGAAAGGAAAAACTGAATACCTTTTCATGTTTTTTCAATTCTAGGAAGTTATCAGAAATTTAGTCAAGAGATACGTGGCTGCAATGATAAGAAACTCAAAAACAAATGAGGGGCTAACTGAAGAGAATTTTAAGGTAATTTAATCATGAAGTGGGTAAATCTCTTAATTTTTATCTGTCTGTCTGTCTATCACCCACTCACACTCTGCAACAGTTTTCCCCTGTCCACAGAGCTGTATTCAAGCCCTATTTTCTCATTTTTGGTATAATTTAATCTTCATAGAGTTTGAGAATTCTAATTATAGAATTCCATTTTCCTATACAATTCTTGTTTTTTTTTTTTAAAAAAATATTAGTTTTAGTTGAGCAGTGGTGGTATACATCTTTAATCCCAGCACTCAGGAGGCAGAGACAGATAGTCTTTGAGTTCAAAGGCAGCCTGATCTGCAGAATGAGTCCCAGGCCAGAGGTATACAGAGAACCCCTGTCTCAAAAAATAAAAGGCCTTAAAATTATTCTTTTTAATTAAAGTTTTTGAAAGATCTGGGCTTATTTTTTTATGTATACAGGTATTTTGCCTGGATGTGTATTGCCTGTGGGTGTCAGGGCCCCCTGGTAGTGGAGTTAGAGATGTTTGCAAGCCACTGTGTGGGTAGTGAGAGCAGAATCCAGTTCCTCTCAAAGAGCACAGCTCTCCTAACCACTCTGCCATTGCTCCATCCCCTGAAAGCCTTATTTTGCCATCTAGTAGGTAGACAGATGTTTTAGTCAGGGTTTCTATTCCTGCACAAACATCATGACCAAGAAGCAAGTTGGGGAAGAAAGGGTTTATTTGGCTTACATTTCCATACTGCTGTTGATCACCAAAGGATGCAGGACTGGAACTCAAGCAGGTCAGAAAGCAGGAGCTGAT
>NC_034613.1:122778581-122802544 GCF_900095145.1 Mus pahari | reverse complement strand
CAACTGAAGCTCCTTTCTCTGTGGTAACTCCAGCTGTGTCAAGTTGACACAAAACTAGCCAGTACAACAGATTAGTTTTTTCCCTTTCTTAAAAAAAAAACAACTTGTAATTCAAATAAAAGTATATTCTTTTCCCTCATATCTCTCCCATACACCCCCACTCACAAGTTGATAATTTCTTTAATTTTCATCGTTTCATACATGTGTGTGCATGTGCATTAACATGTATGTGCAAACATATGTAAATACAACTAGTTTGGGTCTGATTTTGCTGTTTGTGCATATATAGATTCAGAGCTGACCACTCTGCACTGGACAACCAGTGGGGTGGGTGGGCGTTGGGCATGGGCAGGGGAGACTCATCCCCAGGAGCGGTAAATGCTTCTTACCCCCATCCCCTACGTCTGTGGTTCTTTGAAAGGCTTTTACGAATGTCCATCACCATCAGTTTTCCAAACAAAATGAAGCCATCCTAAACATCCTTTCTTTCCTTTTTTTTTTTTTTTTTTTTTGATTTTTCGAGACAGGGTTTCTCTGTGTAGCCCTGGCTGTCCTGGAACTCACTCTGTAGACCAGGCTGGCCTCAAACTCAGAAATCTGCCTGCCGCTGCCTCCCAAGTGCTGGGATGAAAGATATGCACCACCACTGCCCGGCTACATCCTTTCTTTTGACATTCTCAGCGTGAGCATGACATGCTGAAAGGATACAGCAAGAATGCATAGGAAGGGCTAGGGAGGTCAACAAACAGGAAATTCCTGGAGACCTAAAGGCCTTCTCTTAAAGATGGGAGAGTCAGGACCAAAAAGTGTAGTATTACATTTCAATTCTTCAGAAACTACCATTAAATAGTAGAATTTTCCTAACATTGGTATCAAGCTAAAAGAGTGATTCTCACAAAGGGGCAGTTATGTCCTCAGGGCACCTTTGGGTGTCTGGAAATGTTTTAAGTTGTCATACTGGCATCTAGTGGGTACAGAAAGTGTTGCTATTAACCATCCCACAATGAACAGGATAGCTTTACAACACAAAGAGCTATCCTTCCTGATATATGGGACCTAAAATAAGAAAGCCATTCCAGGATATAGGATTCATGAACATGTGAGGGACACTGGAATTCTACTTAATCCAGACAGGATTGACCTGTTGAAGACCAATGTCCTGACCACTTGGCTAAGTTATTACAGTGTGTCAGTCCAGGAGAATAGGGAGTGCCTGGGGGTGGAGGGAGTTGGGAAAAATAAAAACAGAGAGATAAAGAGGTTGAGGTACAGAAAAATCCCTGTACATAATGTGGAGTACGTAATATGGCATTTATAGTGTTTCCTCAGACAGTGACATTAGTAAGATATTTTAAGCAGGAGGATAATGTGATTAGCTTTAAGCTTTGGAAAGATGGTTTGTAAAGAAACAAGTTAGTGGTACCCAAACAACTGGAGAGAAGGCAATTCATATGCATTTGTATGACTGCCACCCCCCCCCACACTCCTTGCCCTATCCCAAAGCAATAGCAGCATCACCTGATACTTCTTCAGTTTCCTTCCTGGACCCTAAAGGTCTTTGCCTCTTCAGTTGTCCTTTAACTTAGAGACACTTCATAAGGGCATAGCTTAACTGTCAGCACTTTATTTTTAAGTTTTTGTGTGTATGGGTGCTTTGCCTGTATTTGCCTACATATATGCATGTGTACCACCTGTGTGTCTGGTGTAGGTGGAGGCCAAAACAGGGCGTCAGGTCCCCTAGAACTAGAGTTACAGTTGTGAGATAGGTGTGACATGGGTGTGACATGGGTGCTGGGAAATTGAACCCAGGTCATCTGGTCAGTCAGCCAGTGCTCTTAACCACTAAGCCATTTCTCCAGGCCAGTTACCACTTTACTAGGTATTATTAGGTAGTTCATGTTCTTGTCCAGAGGTTCTGTAATCAACCTTAGCACTGTGTAATTCTTCTAGTTGTGACAGAACAGTCTTTCTGTGTTTGACTAATGGAAGATTTTGAAAAGTATAATGTGGAATGGGAAGAAAAAAGAGAGAAAAGTATAATGTGTGCCTCATGATTTATTACTAGGTACAACTTAGCCAACACAAAATTCTGAGTGTCTTCTTTAAACTAAAGGCGACTTTTTTTTCCTGTATCCTCTCCCTCGCTAGGAATTAAAGCAGGACATTTCCAGCTTTCGATATGAAGTGCTTGACCTCTTGGGAAATAGGAAACATCCAAGAAGAAGCTTCTCCACTAGCAGCGCTGATTTCTCTCAAAGGGATGATACCAATGACGGCAGTGGTGGGGCTCGGGCCAAATCTAAGAGTGTCTCTTTCAATGTAGGCTGCAAGAAAAAGGCCTGCCACGGTGCACCTCTCATCAGAACCGTGCCAAGAGCTAGTGGCGCCCAAGGAAAACCAAAAGCCGAGTCATCAAGCAAACGGTCCTTCATGGGTCCCTCTTTCAAGAAACTGGGTCTCTTCTTCTCCAAGTTCAATGGTCAGACATCTGAACCTACTTCGGAGCCAATGTACACAATCTCTGATGGCATTGCACAGCAGCATTACATGTGGCAGGACATCCGATATTCTCAGATGGAGAAAGGGAAGGCAGAGGCCTGTTCTCAAAGTGAGATGAACCTCAGCGAGGTAGAGCTAGGTGAAATCCGGGGGGCTGCTGCTCGGAGCAGTGAGTGCCCCCTAGCCTGTTCCAGCTCTCTTCACTGTGCATCCGGCATCTGCTCCTCAAATTCGAAACTTTTGGACTCGTCAGAGGACGTATTTGAAACTTGGGGAGAGGCTTGTGACTTGCTCATGCACAAATGGGGTGATGGACAGGAAGAACAAGTTACAACTCGGCTCTAAGTCAAATCCCCATCATCTATTCTGGCATTCAAGAGAATATTTGTAATTTCCCTGTTCTCAGAGGTGACCCTAAATATGGTTCCCTCCCTGTCCCCCCTCCAAGGAGTGAAACTCCTATTACTTTCGGTCTTTTCTAGCCACATTCTTCATGTTTTGTTTCACTGTTATTATCATTTGCCTTTTTATATCTATAAATACTAAATCCATCTAAAAAGCAACTGAAGGGGTACTGCCCCTAATGAGCAGGGGTGCGGTTGGGTGCTTTAACCCCTTTGCTTTGTTTTGTTCACCCTTGCCTCCTTGAAGCTCCAGGTGCCACTTTGCTACCATAGCTGCCGCATAGATCCCTGACATGCCTCAGGATCTCACACCCATCTCCCCACAGAGCTGAGAGATAAGGTCAGCAATCCCTACCAGCTATCAGATAAGGCAAATCAACCTACCTGTCTCCATTGCTCTTCAGTGCTACGCGCTGCCCATGCTGGGCCGATGAACAGCATTAAAGGGAGACTAGACTCCAAAGAATTTGTGGTTTCTAGGTAGAACTGGACTTTCTGTTCTGTTTTTAAACACTGCAACTACTAATTGTGGGAAACGTAGAGGTTTTGTTTCCTAAATGTGTGTTAGTTTCTTAACCTGTGGCAATGAGATATTTACTGTACAGTGCGTACCACATAGTAAGTTAGCAAATTTCCTGTGTTTATTTCAGTTAACTTACCATACCTTAAAATTTGAGAGTATCAAAACTAGTATTTAGGATGTGTACTTTTTTCAAAAAAAAAAAAAAAACTTTTACTGTACTTTAACTAATAGTTACTACATCTCATACATTGGCAAGAAAAATAATTAGTTGGTATATTTATAGGGTCCTATCTACTGTGGATAGTTTTAATCATCATTGATATAAAAGCATTTCTAAGATTAAAGTCTGGATTTGAAATATTTTTATCAGAAAAATGACAACTTATTGAGGTGTTAAAATTTGGGGGGAAATACACCTCAACTTAATTAATTGCTTTCTGGAAAGAAAACCCAACAGATACACATGTAGGTTCAGATAACCGAATTGAGGTTGCAGCTGCAGTATCTCCTGGGAGACAGTGGAAAGCGCATGTGTGAACTCTTGGATATATAACATAATAATCCTAGTGGATTTGTAGAACTGTACTTGTGGTCTAAGTTCTGCCTTCCAAGAAAGCTGCATTTATACATTCCAATTCTTTCCCATAGGCAAGGAGTACTTAATCAAAATATAAGTTAAAATGAAGCTAATGTGCATATAGTAATCATCTTAGAACTGAGAATCACAGAACAACAGCTGAACAAACATGGGTTTACCAACATATGCTTGGCTTGTAGAAATTGACAATATCTATGGCAGAAAAGTTAAAAAAAAAAAGGTTGTTGAGTACCACTTGGTCTTTTTAAAGGTCACCACCACCAAGGACTCCTTCACATTTTTTTATGATGTCTGCTGGAGGTGAAGGGGGGAACTATTAAACAATGTAAATGTGTAAGCTTGCTTTTGACAGTGTAGTTTATGTCAAACTGATTTTCCATCTCTATCCCTAGCATTGGTGAATGATGGGGAAAGTGTTTCATGTGGAGATGAGCCAAATTAGGGGCAAGGGAGGCAGAAGTGCTGCTGGATACAACTCAGATACTCAGAAAAAGGAATTAGGAGAGTAAGATCCATCAGCATCCATTTGGCTGGCAAGGGTTTGTTCCAAAATAATCTGTCTTATCTGAAGTGCTCATTTATTCAAATCCAACTGCTGCCCTACTTTACTAAGAGCGACTATCACAAATAGCTCTGACACAAAGACAGCTTACTTTCTAAAAGAGGTCTAAAGTCACAATTTCAACTTTCCCAACTGTAAATTTTATTCTTAATAAATGGGGCTGGAGAGATGGCTCAGCAGTTAAGAGCACTGACTGCTCTTCCAAAGGTCCCGAGTTCAAATCCCAGCAACCACATGGTGGCTCACAACCATCCATAATGAGATCTGACACCCTCTTCTGATGTGTCTGAAGACAGCTACAGTGTACTCACATATAATAAATAAATCTTTAAAAAAAATAAATGACCCTTAAGCCCAGTGATGGTGGGGCACACCTTTAATCCTGTACTTGGGAGGAGGATCTCTCCATTTGAGGCCAGCCTGGTCTACAGAATGATTTCCAGGACAGCCAGGGCTACACTGTGTATAAATAAGCAAACAAACAAGTAAATAAATAAACCTTGAGAAATACTGTATAGAAAATAAACAAACCTAAACTATAATCCTAACTCATACCAACAAAGCCAACATAAAACATATAATCAAAACATTTTTCTCACCAATACACCAACTATTGATGATCTAGGCATAACTGTTCTAGTGGTCAGAAAACAGGGTAGCAAGGCATGAAGCCATGCTCCAAAGCAGTCTTCTATTATATTCTGAAAGGTGAGAACTGATATACCACAACAGCCAATCTCTGCTACTGAAAGACACCAGTGCCATATTTCCTGGGAACACATTGCAGTACAGATCACCCCAGGGTTATCATCTTTGTGATGTGGGCTTAGGACGTCACTAGCTATGTTAAGGTCTCATTTACTCTGAAGGTTAAAACTAAACAGGGATTGTCCTAAGTACCATGTTGGTGATAGCAACATATTAACTTTAAACTAATACCAAAAAGGAGAAAGGTAGGAAGGAGAAAGGCATCTTTCTACCCTGTTAATCAGCTATTGTTTAAAAACACTTCAGGGATAGAGAACTTCAACATTCAGCCCAGCTTTCTGTCTGCAGTACCTTTTTTTTTTTTTTTTTTTAAAAGGGGCTGGAGAGACGGGCTTGGTGCTTAAAGGCACCCAAAGGGCCCACCCAGATTCTATTCCCAGCACCCAAATGGCAGCTCAATCTGTCTGGAACTCTAGTTCGAGGGCCTCTGACCTTGCTGTTATCCTACTTGGGAATTTTGAATGGTGAGGAAGCAGTATTAACTTAGTACTTTTCCTGGCATGTGCTAAAATCAATAGCCACAAGAGCATCCTCTGTAGAGCTGTTAAAGCAAAAACTATCCAATTTAGCTTTTCTACTTCTGAGGAAAGAAAACACTTAGATCAGAAAAAGCTATCCCAAGGAATATATACACTTTGGCAAAGAAAATCTGCATAGAATTTTTGTATACATAAGACATTACAATTCCTAATGCTGCCATGTGAGCTTAGCAGCTCATGAGTATGTTCAGAGAAGGTGCTAGTCGGTGGCTTTGGAGCTTTACTTTGAGAAAATGGGGTGAAGAAACAGAAGAATTAAATGTTAGAATGATACGGGCAACAAGCTAAGGTGCTACATCATCTTCACGCTCAGAATTGATTTTTGCAACTTAAAATCAACTTTCAATGTGCTTGGAGTAGTGGCAGCTTCACAAGAATAAATACAATGCCTCCGAGGGAAATTTTAAAGGACAACAGACTTAAGTAGAGACCCTCCACTGATTAGGGAGCCATCAAAATTTAACCCCTGAAATCCTTATATTTAAATAGCAAACTCCATCAAGAGTCCCAATGGCCCAAGTTCTAAACAAACTGACAACTGTCTTTCTAGATCTTCAGTGATACAAAAGACACGTTTTATCATGTACACATTCTGCAAGTAGGCTGTTAGCAGGATTAACAGGACAAATGAATTTTTAAAAAGCCCTCAAGATTCTACAGAAAAAAAATGGAGGGGACAGTTTTTGGACTGGACATTCATAGTAGCAGATGTAATGAGACAGGGCTCAAATAGAAAGACAAGGCAGCTAGTTGAATTCTAAAGTCATCCAAAAGTACTATGTTCAAAGTAGGTATTTCTATAGATGATCTAACCATTTTATTTACAATACAGTTTCACCATAGCACTGTCCTTAAACAATGAAGGCAGTTGCTGTATTCAACAGGAGTGACAACTAGACCTGACATACTTGGGAAGGAGCAGAAGTCAGAATTTAAAGTGGTTTTTATGACCTCTAGAACCAATGGCACTAAAATCCATGTTAGTGTAGGTTCACAAGGAGAGTTCTAAACCCAGGCCGTCAACTGCATTAGTTTACTTAATTGTTAAAGGAAATAATTTCATAAATAACTCCGGATTTAACTATCTAATTCCCCCTTTAAACGCAATATGACCATGTTCTCTTATTTCAATGGTACAACTATAACAGACCTTGTCTGGGATCATTTTCAGTTCAGATAAGACTAAATACAACTTTCCCCAGAGAAAATACATGGATATGTTTTTATACTTTCATGTGCACACTAGGAGTAATATTCAAGGAGAGAGGAATATTCTAACTGCTTATGGATTCTATTTCTTCAAAATTTTATAAAAGGGGGATAAGAAGTTGCTTTCTAGTCAGTGATTGCAATTTGGAGTTACAGCCTAACAGTTGATAGGAAAGAAAAACTAGAAAACAGAGGCTATGCTTATCAAATTTTCTCCCTTACATCAACATAGAGAGAATGTTTGTTAAAATTAAGGTTAAAATTTTACGTCCTGAGTTTATGAAAAGGGAGAGAAATTCCAGTGTTTGTGTAAATGGCATTTTGGCTCTATGGGTAATTTTAAAAGCTAAAAACCGGAGTAACAACTTTTACCTAAATATTTTCTGTAAGAAGTGTGAAGTTAGTGTCAACCTGAAATGTGTGAAAAACTTGTATAATAATTTTGTGTGTTTTTAGCTTCAGTATGAAGAAAAATAAAGCATTTACTTGCCCTCTCACAAAATGTATGGCTATTTAGAAATAAGGTGTTTGTTCCTCCTTTTCCAATGTAACCATTTATACCTATTAATAAATGTTGATGAACAGCATTGGGTTTCAAATAATAATTTAACCTGCAAAAACATTAAAAGAAGACTACTGTAGTTCAAAATATTCTGAAGTCTGTGTGAGAAGCAACATTATCTCAATTTCTATAGTTTCTATGTAAAAAGTTTTTAACCATTAAGTGCTGAAATAGTAAAACCAAATGGTTCACTCACCTCAATTTCAACTACATGCTTGGACTATGTACTTCAAAAAAAGTAGTTTTACCTAGAACTATGAATATACGTGAGAAGTATAAAACTTTAAGTACTCAATTAACTATCCGATAGCCTTCTTTAATCTCCTAAATGTCTTAGCAAGATCTAAATGAACCTTATGACAATCACTCTAAAACCTTACAAATTTATTTTGAATATTTAAGACTTTTTTAAATGAAAAAAATCATACTATATATTTTGATGTTTCCCTCACCCAACCGCTCTCAGATACATCCCTGAACCTTACCCACTGACTTTATACACTTTCTGTCTTTAAACCAAAGAAACAAAACCAACAAAAATAAGAACATTAAAAACCCTGGACTCGGACTGGCGAGATGGCTCAGCGGGTAAGAGCACCCAACTGCTCTTCCAAAGGTGCAGAGTTCAAATCCCAGCAACCACATGGTGGCTCACAACCATCCTTAACAAGATCTGACTCCCTCTTCTGGAGTGTCTGAAAACAGCTACAGTGTACTTACATATAAATAAATCAATCTTTAAAAAAAAAAAACCTGGACTCTTACTAACTTCAGAAGCAAGCACCATATGGTCAGTTATCATGGCATTCTTATAAAACTTCTCTAGCACAAGGCAAAAGTAGGTAATAGTATTAGTGGGCCTAAGCTTTAGGGATTAATCACTCCAAAATGGTTTAAAAACACATTAGTTACTAAAACTCATGAAACTACGTTTTCCACTCGCTCCTGACAAGTCTTATAAGGAAAACTGTCATTGATAGTTCAGCTAAAAGACGTATTCTAAATCAAGTTGCTTCTTCTGAAATTCAATATTCTATAAACTGGGAATGGGTGGGAACTAGAGGATTGTCTTTCACTGCACATTAGTTCTTCTACATTCTTAGACTTTTACTGTAAGAGGAAATATAAAATGCTTCAAAGATATGTCCTGTAAAATGGACTAAAGCTGTCCCACAGTGGGAAAGCCTAGGTTCAGCTCCAGCTCGACTTCCCTCCCCAATGGACCATTTTGTTATTCATGGAGATTTACATCTGAATTGGGTTTTGAAAGACTGGTATTCACATTAAAACATAATTTGTTTGTTTATATTTCATTTCCAAAGATAATTAAATGGTTATGCCTTGATTATAGACTCTAAGGAAATGAAAGATGTTTTAAATTCACAAGTCTTGAATTTCAACAGTAAAATAGATTCAATATTTTCATCTGCTCTTAATCAAGGCAGAGAGCCACAATTAGTTTTGAGAATAAATATACACAAGCCTATTTTTCTTGCCATGGATATTACTTAGATCTTTACCTTTACTTTGACCAGATTTTATCAGGAAAGGAGTCCCAAACCAGTCATAGAACCTTTATATCCCCCCCCTCGCAATAATCTGAAGTTACTATTTGGTTAACAATACAGAAAAGACAGGATTAGGTTTTAGAGTCTCAATGACAACTAAAGAGATGATCCACGAAAGGTTTGGCTCGAGAGCTCAGTCAGCAAAGTGCTAACCACAGGACCTTGAGGATCTCAAGCACCCATGTAACAAGAGCCGTACATGGCTGTGTACATTTTTATTTGCAGTACTGGGAAGACAGAAACAGACGGCTCCTTGGGGCTTGCTGGCTTCAGTCTAGCCTAACTTGAATCCAAGGTTCCAGAGACTGTCTCAAAAGAAAATCAGGTGGCAGCTTCTGAGGACTGATATTGGAGGTTGTACTCAGGTTTCCGCATGCATGCAGCCATGGATAGAAACACCCACAACCCCCTAAATATGTAGCCTGCCTGTGCTTCTACTTTTGTCTTTTGAGTTGACTTCTCAAGTTACTTGTTTTCTTTCTGGTAGCTAGCTTCAATAAGTACCCCAGACTTGTGCAGCAATTCAGGTTACCCTAACCTGTTCAACCCACAACAAGAAGAAAAAACTGACCGGAACACAAAAGCAGTATATGGTTTAAAGTTAACAAATACTGTAAACTTAATTTAATAACAAAACAAACTCATTACACAATGGTTTAAACATTTAAGGATAATTATCAAATCAGGCTGCATAAACTGGTGATGGAAGATAAGGTAAGGCAACGACTTACAAGTTTGAAGTAATAAAAGCATCCAACGAAAAACCTATGCCAGAAGTGTGTACCTCAAAAGCAATTGAATCCCAGACCCATGTTCTCAAACAAAATGCATCAATCCATTCTAAAACACTCTTTATGGACTCCTTAGTGAACCAATGACAGATGAATTCACTTGCTGTGAGTTATGGAGTTTAGAAATGTTTGGGACATTCAAAAATGTCAGAGAATGGTTACTTTTATGTAGCACAAAATAATGACATTTTAAATGGTATTTATAAACACGTTTTGTTGCAACCCTGTGTGTGATGAGCAAAATACTTGGAACAAATTAAGCCCCAGAGAACTGGTCAATAGGAAACTTGTTGGGATACACAAAAGACAGATGGGTAAAAGAGGTGATAAATTGTGCCTCACACAAAGTCAGACACAAGCATGCTTTAGGAGACAGTACAAGCCTAAAAACAAAGTGCTACGACATGACAAATGGTGACTTATAAAAACTACTGTAAGTAACCTAAGTTTTCATGAGGAGGGTAAAAGAAATAACAGGAAAAAAGAGAGTCATGCTCCAGGGTGTGTCTATTGTTCTCTTAGTCCGTATGTTTAAAATTTGTTTTAAAATACCTTCAATAAACCTTGACTGTGCTTTAAAAATAGCAGCAGGGTTAGGAAGGGAAGAAAGACAAAAGAATGTATGTGCTGTGAGGAAAGGCACACTATTGAGGTGGGAGTGTACATGGGGCCAGAGACAGGAAAGGACAGAAAACAAGAAGCAAATTATGGGGACTAACAAAAATATGTTTAAAAGTGGCATAAAGAAACTCAATACTTAACCAGGCTAACTAAAATAACTTTAATTTAAAAAAATTTAAAACACTAAAATACAACCTGAACAGGAATATTCTCAGGAGAAAAGAACAAGACATACTAGGTACAAACTGCAATGGGGGTGAACTCAAATAGCATCTTTAGTGGCCTTACAACTACTCATCACCAATTCAAGGTATAAATTCATTCTTTTGTAACCACTGTCAGGGGAAACATGTTGAAACAATCAAACATCTGGTATTCGCTTTGTTACAAAAAGAAACTCCACTCATTTTGGCAATTTTACATGCTAGTTTTTATTTACTGCAAATTGTGCAAAGGATACTATAATACTGTGCGGTAGGACAGTTATGTAAATCCAGTATTAAATAATACCATATGGTGGCAAATGCAAAGCAGAACACCATGTGCCTTCAAAACTGGTTAATATCAGGCTACAATTCAGTTCTGACGACTCTTAAAAGGAAATCTGAAGAACTCTCAAGTAATATAAACAAATACCCAGGAGCACAGGCTCCTGTTTGGTTGAATATTTTGTCTCTTTAAATGTCTTGAAAAATGCAAATCATACTAACTTTTTAAATAATTGATTAAGATGTGTCATATAGGAAAATAGCTTGTTATTTTTTCCTTTCTTTTCTCAGTTGGCACCATCAGTTAATAAAGTTTTAACACGCTGGCTAACAGGAAGCTGCCTCCAATGAACTTGCCCATTATAAGGACTAGTTGTACATTCGTTGCAATTTTCTTATTCATAACAAAAAGTAGTATGTCTTTGTCTTAAAGAAATATTTTACTTCAAAAGTAAAATAATTTTAAAGACATAGTTAACATTCTTCCCAACTAAACCACTTAAGAACTAATGTAAAACATTTATGAACCATAACAGTAAAGATGGCAGCAAGAAGTATTTCATGTTGCCTAATCTTAATTCTGAGGTGTATAATGAGGTGAGTTAGGGAGAAGCATATAGCCAATTGGCCCGGGATTCATAGCACCATGGATCTGTGCAGGAGCACCATATGCTGCACCAACTGGATGCCACATGGCAACACTGGAATAATCTGATGCAACAGGAACATAGGAATCAAAACCCGACAAAGGCGATCCATAGGGCTCTGTCATTACTGGGTAGTAGACTGCTCCGTGAGGGATAGGTACAGCATCAGCAATGGGAAAAGTATCTGAAATGAAGAACAGATATAGTATATATACTCTATTATAAAATGTCACGAAATGTCAATGAATATTCTTACAAGAAAAAATAAATGTATCACTGATTATAAAAAAGACATCCGGGCATGCCAGCAAGGATGGTCAATGGTTCGGAACACTTGCTGCCAACCAACATTCTAGGAACCCATGGAATACAAGGAGAAAACTGACTCCTTCCTTGGGTTGTCCTCTGAGTGCTGCATGTGAACCATGGTATGCACATACAGAGTCAAACACATTTACACACACCTCTCTCTCACACACACACACGCACGCACGCACACCATGGTATGCACATGCAGAGTCAAACACATTTACACACACCTCTCTCTCTCTCACACACACACACACTCTCTCTCTCTCTCTCTCTCTCTCTCTCTCTCTCTCTCTGTCTCTGTCTCTGTCTCTGTCTCTGTCTCTCTAATTCAAACATTTTTTTAAAGTTCACAGAGACATTTAAATGCACTTGTTACTCTTCCAGAGGGCCTGGGTTCAATGCCCAACAGCTACATGATCGCTCAACTGTAACTACAATTCACAAAGATCCGCAACACCATCTTCTGAACTCAAGCAAAACGCCCATACACAAAAATAAATTTAAAAAAAAAATCTAAGTAACTGCAAGTAGGAACATTTTAATCTGGGTTGTTTTTGTTGTTCTTTTGATTCAAGGTCTCTCTACATAGCCCTGGCTATCCTGAAACTAGCTCTGTAGACCAGGTTAGCCTCAAACTCAGGAATCTGCCTGCCTGTCTCCTGAATTCTGGGATTAAAGAAGTGTGCCATCATCCCTGACATGAACATTTCAGATATAAGTAAGTGATTGTATCTACAAGGTTAGCAAAAGAGGATCTAACTTGCAAATTAAAAAATTTCAAAAGCATGTATTGATACATACAAATAAATCAGGCATGGGTAACAACTACTGGTAACTTTTCCAGTAGTAATTTTACTGAGTTAAGAGATCATTTTAAAGCCGGGCATGGTGGCGCACACCTTTAATCCCAGCACTCAAGAGGCAGAGGCAGGTGGATTTCTGAGTTCAAGGCCAGCCTGGTCTACAAAGTGAGTTCCCAGGACAGCCAGGGCTACACAGAGAAACCCTGTCTCGAAAAAACCAAAAAAAAAAAAAAAAAGAGAGAGAGAGAGATCATTAAAAAAAAACCCTATTTCTTTAACTCATTGAAAGAGTTTCAAATTACTGGGAAGCTGTTAAGCTCATGATTACATGATTACAAGCTCAAATTTGTAAAAACTCTAATTTTTATTTCAAATCTAGAATTTTCTTTCACTGTAAATTCAGGAAGAAAACTTGCTTTTTTTCTCTGACATGACAGGCCCACATTCTCATGGGAAAAATGTTGGTCAGGCCAACAGTATTTGTCTATCATCCTTTCAAGGTAAAAAAAAAATGTTGTGTTAGCAGTCTACTAATAACTCTCAAGTATGTTTCCTTAAGTGAGTAAGCAAACTCGCCTGTTGTGGTGACATACACAGCAGGGTTTGCCAAAGAAGGAAACAGGAGGATCTTGAGTTTGAGGCCATATTTAAAAGTAGCAGCAGTGGTGACACACACCTTTAATCCCAGCACTCAAGGCAGAGAGATCTCTGTGAGTTCAAGGCCAGTCTGGTCTACAAAGTTAGTTCTAGGACAGGTAGGATTATTACACAGTGAAACACTGTCTCAAAAACAAACAAAGACTAAAACTCCTGGGTGGCTCAGCGGTTAAGAGCAGCGGCTGTTCTATGCTTCTAGAGGCCATGAGTTCCATTCCCACCAACCACATGGTGGCTTACAAATTTCTATAATGGGATCTAATGCCATCTTCTGGTGTACAGGCATACATGCAGACATTAATATATATAAAATACATAAATAAACTCTTTTTTTTGTTTTTTTTGTTTTTTTTTGAGACAGGGTTTCTCTGTATAGCCCTGGCTGTCCTGGAACTCACTTTGTAGACCAGGCTGGCCCAGTCTGGCCTGGAACTCAGAAATCTGCCTGCCTCTGCTGAGATTAAAGGTGTGCACCATAAATAAACTCTTAAAATCAAACTTCACTTATAGAAGTGCTTTATGACTAGCTCCTGTATTTATCATGAAGAAAACTAAACACAATTAGCAAGAATAAAGACTTGGGTTCATTTTGAGGGGTTTTGTTTTGTTGTTTTTTTCAGATATCCTTGTTGTTTCTCTGTATACCCTTGTCTGTCCTAGAACTTACTATGTGGACCAGTCTGACTTCAATCTCAATAGGTCAGATTGCTTCTGCCTTCTAAGTACTGGGATTACTAGGGTACACCATCACCACTATGTGGTCCAAGTTAGATCTTTGTTTTGGTTTAAAGAACCTCTTCAAAACAACAACAAAAAAATCCACAATCCTATGCTGAGTGTAGCACTAATAAGCATACTTGGTATATTAGCACAGTCTGGGGCTAGTGTCATGATATGGTACCAGTAGTTCCTTGAATGCAAATGATACAAAGTTGATGTGGTAGTCTGAATAAAAATGGCCTCCACTGGGTTCTATATTTGAATAGTTGGTACACAGCTGGTAGAACTATTTGGGAAAGGTTAGGCGATGAAACCATGTTAGAGGAGGGATGGGCTTTTAGATTTCAAAAGCCCAGGCCATTTCCAGTGCTTGTTCATGCTCCCCAAGCCCTCCTAAAGCCCAGGCCATTTCCAGTTAGAGCTCCCTAGTGCTAGTGCTCTCCGTCTCTCCCTCTCCCTCACTCATGCACATACTCAGCCCACCTCATGTTTGTGTATCAGATGTAGATGTAAGCTCTTAGCTACTGCTCCAGTGCCATGCAAGCCTGCCTGCTGCCATGCTCCCTACCATAATGTTCAAGGACTAATGCTCTGGAACTGTGAGCAAGCTCCCAATAAACTCTTTCTTCTCTAAGTTGCCTTGGTCATGGTGCCTCTTCACAGCAATAGAAAAGTAACTAAGAGGAGCTGGTAAGATCTCTCAGTGGGTAAGAGCTCTTCCGAAGGTCCTGCATTCACATCCCAGAATCCACAGGGTGGCTCACAACCACCCATAATGAGATCTGATGCCCTCTTCTGGGTGTCTGAAGTCAACTACAGTGTACCTATTTATAATAATAAATAAACCTTTGGGCCAGAGCGAACAGGGACTGACTGAACAGGGCCAACCAGAGTGAGCAGAGGTCCTAAAGTTCAACTCCCAACAACCACATGAAAGCTCACAACCATCCATACAGTTACAGTGTACTCATATACATAAAGTAAATTTTTTTTAACGTGTATTTTAGGTACCTAACGTTTTTTTTTAAAGATTTATTTATTTATTTATGTAAGTACACCGTAGCTGTCTTCAGACACTCCAGAAGGGGGAGTCAGATCTTGTTACAGGTGGTTGTGAGCCACCATGTGGTTGCTGGGATTTGAACTCAGGACCTTTGGAAGAGCAGTCGGGTGCTCTTACCCACTGAGTCATCTAACCAGCCCCATAAATCTTTCTTTTAAAAAGAAAAGTAACTAAGAAAGTCCAAGATTGAGATGGAGCTGTAACTTGGTAGAACACTTGCCTAGAATATATGAGGCCCCGTTTTCAATCCCCAGTAGTGCAAAGAGAAAGAACAAATAAAATCTTTGTGGTGTTAGTAATACTACTTGGCTTCCAGCAAGGATATTTTCAAAGAGCCTCAAGGATCACAAAATATCTACATATTACATTTTCAGAACTGATAGTCTAAATGCATATGAACTGATTTAAAGTATCTGAACACTATTATTACACACAAAAAAATCCAGCTGACATTTTTGCTGGTAATCAATCTCATTACATACTCACCATTTGTTGATACATCTGCCTGTGTGCCATCCTCTCTCTCCACATCACTGTACACCTGAGAAACACTTTGGTCTACGAGGGGTTGCTCAGTACAATCTGGATAATTCTCTCCATGAACCTGTTCTTGCTGCTGCTGCTGCTGCTGCTGTGGCTGCTGTTGTTGCGGCAGCTGCTGTGGCTGCGGCTGCAACTGCAGCTGCTGCACATGTGGCATATAAACCATGGACTGCCAGTAGTTGTGATGATAGCACTGGAGCAAGAAAAGGTATCGAATGAAGACTTGCAAATCCTTATTGTTAGCTACTCTTAAAGTATGTAAGTTCCTATCTTAAAGAAATCACGTGTCGATTCTCAGGTGTTCTAATATCTGATATGTAGAAAGCTGTTTGTAACTAAAACTTTAAGATCTCTTGCACCAGCCGGGCATGGTGGGGCATGCCTTTAATCCCAGCACTCGGGTGGCAGAGGCAGGTGGATTTCTGAGTTCAAGGCCAGCCTGGTCTACAAAGTGAGTTCCAGGACAAACAGGACTATACAGAGAAACCCTGTCTCAAAAAACCACAAAAAAAAAAAAGATCTCTTGCACCACTTATGGTTCATATTTATACCTAGGGATGCATTTAGAAAATCATATTAAGGGAATCAAACACATAAAAAGACTTGTGTTCAAACATGTCAATTATATTAATTTTTACAAACATGTCACAAATAGCATCATTTTTAAAGTAAAAACTAGTAGAAACTTATGTATTCAAAAATATAGAGCTGAGAACACTTATGAATCCATGGCAAAATACTATACAAGCTTTTTATCAAATATTTAAAGTCACAACCATCTATAACAGGATCCAATGTCCTTTACTGGCATACAGATGTACATACAGAGTACTCATATACATAAAATACATAAATAAATCTTAAAAAAATAAAGACAAAAAAGCTACTCATGTTGAGTTAAATGGTTATAAATTTCATAATATGATTCATATTTTATACTATATAAATATACTATAATGAACACTATTAGTTTTTATATAACGAAGGAAAAAAGCATTAAGCCATCTATTAATCTCCTAGTATTCCTGTGAATACTAGGAGTTGGTGTTTTTGTGGATATAACTAAGTCCCCAACCGAGAATAGTAACTGAAAGGACAAGTAAATAACTCTTAGAACACATTTAAAAAGATAATTTCAAATACCTCACTAGTCTTAATTTAAATGTGTCTTATATAGAGAAGAAAGTTTTCTGCTCAGGTCTAAGGTTCAGGGAAATTATAGCAAGGTACTACCAACTACTTAAGCCATTTCCAAGAGACCAATAGTCTCTTGGAAAATATTCATCTACATCATTCCTTTTCAGGAAATATGCTATCTGGTTATAGGTTATATTAGTTACAAGTGAAGTATATTTAAGGGAACAATGATCCCAGTTCCACAAAGCAAACCTATCAATGGTATCAGAAGATGTATGCTACTATCTACATTTCTAAAACTCAGGGAAGAATTTGGCAAGAATCCAAAGTTGGTGCTATAAAAAGTTAAATATTCTTGAACTAGGTCTGATTTATTTCATTTAAAATACAAAAATTTCTATAAGCTACTAAGTAAACAATAAATCCATTCATTCTGAGTATGTAATACTGAAAGGCTGGTATATAAATATGAAGCCTAACCTAATATATATGAAGTTGTGCTGTTTAAAACCCAGTCCCCACTCTCTCTAACACTCTTTTATAGTAACACAGTGAATGCTAAAGTAGAAAACTGACCCACATAATCTTCAGAGATCTTGAGAGTAACAAGACCTTTTATTTATTTATTTATTTTAATTTTTATTTTTTTCAGAGCTGAGGACCAAACCCAGGGCCTTATGCTTGCTAGGCAAGTGCTCTGCCACTAAGTTAAATCCCCAACCCAACAAGACCTTTTAGACACTCACAGTATTCTTGGCTTTCAAAGTTCAGGACCCTTGGTTTCTCAAAACATATATCATTTGAATAGGATTTATCGAAATGATTTTATTATTATCCGTACCTGTAATCCTAGATTGAAATAGTACTGCAAAACTTTTGTATCTAAAACAAAAAAATAAATAAATTTTATGAGATTGGCATAAGCAATCTGAATTATCTCTTAAAAGCTATAGAGACATAGTCATTTCACAAAGTACCACTACTCTCAAGTGTTTTAAAGGACTATATTTTACTTGGCATAGCTATTATTATTTTGGGACACAATGTTTAATCACTCAATACAAATTTCATTTCTTAGTATTAGACAGATGTTACTAGAGTGCCATCCTGTTACTACTAAGCTAGAAACGACATTTTCTTGTTTGTTTCAAGATGGAATTTTACTACAACCACACCTCAGTCACTAGCAGTACTCCACAGTACAAAGTGCTGCTCTACTAATGCCCATTGAGCAAACAGGCATAATATGTAACAACTCATCTTGGTGTGATATCTTAACACACTCCCCCAAGAAGTCCAAAGAGAGGGGGACAGCAAGCAAGGCAGGTGAAAATGATTTGAAGCCTAACTAAGATGATAAAACTTCTCCAAGTATAGAAGTCAACTCAAATGTACTAAAACTAAATGGACAGAAGAGGAACTGTTCATAGCATTCTTGTTTTGTTTGTATTATTTTAATGTTTGGACTGAACCCTAAATGAAAATTCTACCATTTAGCAAACTCCTTAGCTCTGTTCTCAGTATTTGAATCGCATCCATAAGTGTCTTTAGCTGACTGTGACTGACCTGGGTCCATGCCTATTTTTATTATTACTATAGCCCAAGTACAACTAAGAGATGGATTTCTGGAAAAGGTCTCTTTTAAGTCATAGTCTCCCTATGGAAATACATTTTTTTGCCATTTTGTAAGAATCATTTTGTATTTTCATATATAAGGATATAAATCCAGATGCTCAAGCTAAAGAATATGAGAAAAGCAGGAAGCAAAAATTTTAGTACACATAAACACCACAAAAACCTTCATATCAATGTTTATGACAATGTCACTGACAGTCTAAAGGTAGAAACAACCAAAATCTCCATCAATTGATAAATAATAAATGTGGCACAAACATACAGTGATTATTCAACTATAAACAGAGTTAAGTATTGGTACCTATTACAAGAAGGATGAACCTGAAAGACATGCTATTACTCACAAAGGCCAAGATCTGGAACCAGCCTAAATACCTATTGATACATGAATAGATAAAGAAAAAGTTGCATATATACACAATAGTTTTATTCAGCCATAAAAAATAAAATTATGACATCTATTGGAAAATAGATGGCATTACAGATCATATGCGAAATAAGCCAGACTCAGACAAATATTTCCTTTCATATGGAGAATCTACTTTTAAAGGTATTTTTCAGAAGTTTTTTGTTGTTGTTTTTGGTTTTTCAAGACAGGGTTTCTTCTCTATGTAGTCCTGGATGTCCTGGAACTCCCTCATGTAGACCAGGCTGGCCTCAACTCAAATCAGAGATCCGCCTGCCTCTGCCTCCTGAGTGTTGGGATTAAAGGCGTGCACTATCACGCCTGGCTTAGAACTCTTTAAGGGGTTACTGTCAGTCATTCATGCTGGGTTAACACCCTAATTGCAACTGTATTTGATGTACTAAAAGGACAAACTGGAAAATGAAACATCAATGGGGTTTTAGAATGACAAATTAGAAAGCCAGGCATAGTGGCGCACACCTTTAATCCCAGCACTCGGGAGGCAGAGGCAGGTGGATTTCTGAGTTCGAGGCCAGCCTAGTCTACAAAGTTCCAGGACAGCCAGGGCTACACAAAGAAACCCTGTCTCAAAAAACAACAACAAAAACAAACAAACAAACAAAAAAGAATGACAAATTAGCATATTTTGCCTCATGTGAATCTAGATTTAACTATACATAACAACATGTATATATAGCACATAAAAGCTGAAGGGAACTAACTAGAAAAAAAAGTAACCAGTGGGGGCATCAAGTATGAGGAATGATAACAGGAATGTGGTCAAAGTAAAATGATTCACAGTACAAAAATGTCAGAATGAATGAAATCCATTCTATTACATGGTGTGGTGATAAAAAAGCTCAACCTCTAGCCTGACGAAATCCCAACATCGAGAAAAAAGGTCCATCTGGAAGTCCATCACTAGCTTAGGCGCTATTAGCACTGACAGCTTCTAGAAGTGGGTTCTTTAACAATGTGACCTCTGGTGGGCTGACCACACACCAGAACAGACTTCAATCTCAAGAATAGCTGAGCAACACAAACTGGATTCTATGGGAAAAGGAAAAGAAAAAAACAGCCTCAATTGTGTAGGAAAGGATGGAAGGAAAGAACTTGAGGGTGAATATGTTCAAAATCATTTTATGAAATTCTCAAATAACTTATAAAATTGTTTTAAAAAAAATGGAACTGGAATATTCAACTAAGTAGTACATAAAAAAAAAAAAACAAGCGACACTAATTTAAAGAACACTGATGAACTAACTCAAATACTTATGCCCAGTTTAAGAAGCATTCTACAAGTTACACACTGTATTGGCTACATTTATACAAAAATCCAAAGCAGGTAAAACTAATGCATGTAGAAAACAAAAGAGCAGACCAAGAATGATATCTAGGGGAAATGCGGATGGGCCAAGAGGAAAGCAAGGAGGTGACACATACACTATCTGTCACACAGGTGTGAAGAACTAAGACCAAGCCCCAGAATTCATGTAAACTGTAGTGGGGATGGTGGTGTACACTTCTCACCTTAGCCCTGGAAAAGCTGGGTAGGAATCACCTTAGTTACCTGGACAGCCTAGCCTACTTGCTAAGCTCTTGGGCAATGTGATTCTAAGGGGGAAAAAAAGAATGTCTGAGGAACCACACTGACTTTGTTCTCTGGCCTGCACGTATACAAATATAGACATGCAGAAAAAGAATGGGTTTTTTTGTTGTTGTTGTTTGTTTGTTTTTGAGACAGGATTTCTCAGTGTAGCCCTAGTTGTCCTGGAACTCACACTGTAGACCAGGCTGGCCTCAAACTTGGAGTTCCGCCTGCCTCTGCCTCCTAAGTTGTTTTTTTTTTTTAATTAAAAAAAAACTGTAATTAAATAACAAGTGTGGGGCTGGTGAGATGGCTCAGTGGGTAAGAGCACCCGACTGCTCTTCCGAAGGTCCGGAGTTCAAATCCCAGCAACCACATGGTGGCTCACAACCATCTATAACAAGATCTGACTCCCTCTTCTGGAGTATCTGAAGACAGCTACAGTGTACTTACATATAATAAATAAATAAATCTTTAAAAAAAAAAACAACAAGTGTGGCCAGGCAGTGGTGGCGTACACATTTAATCCCAGCACTTGGGAGGCAGTGGGAGGGGGATTTTTGAGTTCAAGGCCAGCCTGGTCTACAGAGTGAGTTCCAGGACAGCCAGGGCTACACAGAGAAACCCTGTCTCGAAAAAACCGAGAGAGGGAGAGAGAGAGAGAGAGAGAGAGAGAGAAGAGAAGAGGAGAGGAGAGGAGAGGAGAGGAGGGAGGGAGGGTTATATAGGTAACATTTGATTTTTGTGTTGATATTAACAAATTATGTAATCTTTCAATACATGAATACATTGTACAATAAATCACTGTACAGCAATGAAATGTGTTTAAATAACCATATTTATTACCACTATATTCATCATTTCCTTTTGTTGAGAACATTTAAAATCTTTTTTTTAGTTATTTTGAATTATATAATCTATATATCCTACTGTACAAGTATAACATCAAAACATAGTCCTCAAATATAATAATATATAATTTTGTACCTAATGACCTATATTCCCTCACTTATCCTTCTATTCTCTTCTCAACCTCTAGGAATTACAATCCTATTCTGTATTTCTATGAGATAAGAAGCATGTTTTCACACGTCACAAGTAAGTTGAGACATGGAGTATATGTCATTCTGAGCCTGGCTTATTTTACCAAATATTATGTATGTCCTCTAGATTCATACACAAGGGACAGGAGTTTGTCTTTTTTGGAGATGAATAGTATTCCACTGTGTATATACACTCATTTATTATCCATCATGGTTGGAGGTATACTAATATATACAATTTACCTTTAAAGCCATCAAAAACAAGGTGGATTAATTTCTAATCAGAAGGGCAAAATGAACAATGAGCAAATAAATAAGTGTTAAAACAATACAGTTGAATACTGAACAACATAATCTTCCTGGCAACTATCATTTTTTAAAAAAATAGTATTTACATGAGTATCTTCACAATAAATGTAGAAAATAGAAAATCTGCATTATGTGATAGGTGAATACTACTTGGGCACAAAAGGTTGACAGAATAAAGGAATCAGGATTTAGATATTAGGTTAAATTAGAAAGAAACAACAATAATACTTACAAAATATGAAACCAAGAAGAGGAATAAATGTTTGTGTTGACTGGTGAAAGACAAGAGGGAAAAGATGAGGAATTTCATTAGAGACCTTAACTTTGAAAGTTAAACTGCGAAGTGAGGTATTTCCAAGCAATCCTAAGTAGATTTAGAACAGACTACAAAGACACACTATATGGAAAAAGGAGAAAATCTAGGTGACTACTTCAGAAACTGGAAAGAACTCAGAAAAAAAGCAACAGCTCGAAAAAAAAATCAGGAAGCAAGAAAGTATAAGCAAGCTGCTAACGACTTACAATTACAATTCTCTTTGAGTAATACAAACTCGGGCAACAAAGAACTTCCAATGGGAAAAATGACTGCTGATTGGGTAAGAAAGGATACAAGGCTGACAGATATCCAAAGCAGATCAGATGAATAGAAGCTTTCTCCATATCCCCAAAATTCAGTTGGGATAGCAAGTATCAAACAAGTCAATAAGTTCATATACTCGAGGAAAGAATTTAAGACATAGTAGAAAATTGTAATATTAATGAAAACGTTTAATATTAACTCCCAATTTAAAATGAAATACTTGAGAAAAAACAATACTCATTTGTAAATTTCTTTCAGAAAAGACATGTATCTACAAAAGAGAAGTAGAGGAAGAGTCATGATTCAATCCACCTATCTACCAGTCATCTATGTACAAGATACTTACAGTTGCTCCTTTTGGTTAGTCACCTCGAATTTTATTCTCAAATCACTCTCATTTGGTTCTGTACCCAATCAACCATCCAGAAAATGTTCTAGACTCAAAAGCCATCTCTCAAACCTAAATAACCTGAAACAAATCTCAAAAAATACACTACCTTGGGGCAGATCACTTCCACTGGGATCATAGGAATAAGGCGGTGGTGGTGGTGGAAGAGGAAACCCCGAAGCATCTCCTGCTTCAAGAAGAGTAGCAGGAGGAGGAGGAAGTGGAGGAGGAGGTGGTAGTGGTGCTGCCACTGGTGTTGCCACTGATGGAGGTGGTGGTGTTGCTGCTGCTCCTGCTGCCGCTGCTGAAGGCTGAACATAGGCTGCAGCAATAGAAATAGGAGAATTATTAGGGATAAGATGGCAATAATTAACAAAGAAATAAAACATGAAATAGCAGTGCACAGCTGTTGTCCTTTATAAAGCAGTAGCTGACCTGCTTTTTTTGTTTGTTTTTACCCACCAGTATAATCATAGAACACTGAGCTCTCATGGGCTGACTTAAAAAAAAAACACTTGAAGGTTACTGAATGCAATTTTTAAAAAAAGATTTATTTATGTATTTTATGTTTATGTATTCACTATTGCTCTCTTCAGACACACCAGAAGAGGGCATCAGATCCCATTGCAGATGGTTGTGAGCCACCATGTGGTTGCTAGTAATTGAACTCAGGACCTCTGGAAGAGCAGTCAGTGCTCTCAACCACTGAGCCATCTCTCCAGCCCTACCCAGTACAATTTGAAGATGTTTCCAGCAACCTATTACTGTTGGTGAAAGCATTAAGACATAGAAGCGGTGCCAGGCGTGGTGGTGCACACCTTTAATCCCAGCGCTCAGGAGGCAGGGGCAGGCGTATTTCTGAGTTCAAGGCCAGCCTGGTCTACAACCCTATCTCGAAAAACAAAAACAACAACAAAAAACACAAAAAAAGACATAGAAGTGAAGAAGCAAAATTGAACACAGTAGAGATTTTAGCAACCTTATACATTCTCCTGGCAGT
>NC_034613.1:122761170-122778527 GCF_900095145.1 Mus pahari | reverse complement strand
GAGGCCAGCCTGGTCTACAAAGTGAGTCCCAGGACAGCCAAGGCTATACAGAGAAACCCTGTCTCAAAAAAACAAACAAAGAATATAAGGAACTTTAAATCATGAATTTCCAGTTCTAAGGAGGCACAGAATCTAAAAAAATGGACTAGATACAATATTTTATCCCTGTAATGTCTATATTCATTACTATACTTTAAAATTATTCATCTAAGAGTTTCAGTTTTTGTACAAAATTAAAATGTCTTTTTCTGCATATTAAAACCCCTATAGGGTTAAGAGCACTGACTCCTCTTCCGGAGGTCCCAAGTTCAAATCCCAGCAACCACATGGTGGCTCACAACCACCCGTAATGAGATCAGATGCCCTCCTCTGGTGTGTCTGAAGACAGCTACAGTGTACTTACATATAATAAATAAATTAAAAAACAAACAAACAAAAAACCCTATAAAGTGTTTCCAGCCTAGTAAAAATAGCTATTTTCATGTAATATACTACTTAAAATGTGATATTTTGATAAATGTTAAATGATGTGACCCTTGAAATTTAACTAGATAATTGTCAATTTAAAAAATGAAGTGCCAAACATTAAAACTGTTTTATCTACATTGTATTTTTAACATTAAAAGGCATAAGTGGTTTCATCTTATCATTCAATAAGGCATTAAATTCAAAGCTCTCACACACGGAGATGAGCTTAAAAACAAACCACAGGCTGAGTTTGCTGCTCTGGAAATTTAGCAAGAATGAATGTACTTTGCCTTCATTCCCTGGCAATGCTAATAGTACATTCATATACACCTTATATACAATTACATGCTAATAGTAATAGTAGATGTATCTATAGATGACACCAAAGCAAAAGCAATTTCATAAACAGGTTTTCCTTTTTGGGAATGGGAGAGATGAAGAAACAATCCTGTTTTGATTGTAGTGTTGCTTACATAACAGCGCACTTGCAAAAAGTTCACAGAACTGAACAACAGAAAGTGAAACTTATTAAAGCTAAACTACATAGCAAATTTTAAAAACTTACATAACTCCTTTGGAGTTGTGCTATATATTTAGAAATGTCTACTTGTATAGTTTTAGAAAAATATTTTGATTACCAGAGTATCTACTAATGCTCAGATGTTTCTGTAAACATGGCTTTTCCAACAAAGTTGCTTTCCTTATTTCTTTTAAGTTAATACTCAAAACAAATCATACTAGGCTTTTTGGATCTGGCAGAACAAGATTATAATATCAGCTACCTAAATAGGCAAAGCAGAAAGATCTCAAATTCAAAGCCTGCCTGGGCTACACAGTAAGCTCAGGGCCAGCCTAGGCAATATAGTGAGAATACACTGAAGAATTAAATGTGAAAACATAGCTAGGGGTAGCTTAGTACTAAGTGCTGGACTAGCATGCACAAGGCCCTAGGTTTAATGGACAGTACCAAGAAAATGAAATAAGATCAAGTACCCAAAACCAGAAATATTTGCTTACATGTGTGTCTGTGCACAACAGGCATACCTAGTACCCTCAAAGGCCAGAAAAGCATCAAATCTTCTTTATCATGTGGTTGCTGGGAATCAAACCCAGGTCCTCTAGAAGAGCAGTGAGTGCCCTTAATTAACCATTGAGCCATCTCTCTAGTTGCCTATTAAAAATACTTTTTGATTGTACAAACAGTCTCTATGCTGCTAAGTTCAGTAGCTACTAGTTAAACATGGCTTTTTGAACACCTGTACTGACTTAAAAACTAACGGTGTATTTAATTGACACACGGAGATTATCACATTTCACTACATACCTCTAGATAATTCTTCAATAAAGGTTCATAAGAAAAATAATGAGTCTAGCATGCTATCCATTATGCTTGAAAATCTCTCTAGCAGATTAGAAAATGTTGGTTCATGGATCCTTTGAGTATTTTTATTTACATTTGTTTGTTTTGTAGGGAAGAGTAGGCTAGCATGCCATAGCATGTGGTACGATCAGGAAACAATTTTCATGATTCTCTTCCACCATGTTGTTTCCTGGGATTGAACTCAGGTCATCAGCCTTAAAGAAGTGTTTTAAAGGCTTAGCCATCTTGCCAGCTTTGTTTGTATGTTGTAAATTTCATTTCATATTCTCCCTAAAATATTGCTGTCAAAATTGTTAAAGCTTTATTATAATATTCCCTTCTATTTCATATAAATTCTCAAAAGAAATTATTTTTTCTTTGAAGTCTGGAATATATCTGAATGTTGGATATTCTGGGTTGATATTCTCATCTCTGCAGGGTGCTATTATGCATGTCTCAAAGTTCTTATGTTTTTTAGTTTCAATAAAGTTTCCTAAATTATACATCTAGTATTTGCTTCACTCCCCTCAGTATTCTCCTTCAGGGATTTGTATCAAAACTTGATCTCTTTTACCTATCTGCATCCCACTACTTTCTAATCATTCTCTTTGATTTCTTTTTTTTTGTTTTTTTTTGTTTTTTTTGTTTTTGAGACAGGGTTTCTCTGTATAGCCCTGGCTGTCCTGGAACTCACTTTGTAGACCAGGCTGGCCTCGAACTCAGAAATCCACCTGCCTCTGCCTCCCAAGTGCTGGGATTAAAGGCGTGCGCCACCACGCCCGGCTCTCTCTTTGATTTCTTAAGTAGAGATCCTTTCTTGTATCCTCATTTGTTTTGAGGCATTTGTGTACCATATATATCAACCTAGGCTCTTGATACTTTTCATTATTGAAATGATCTGCTCTAGTTCTCTTAACTGTCATTTCACATGACTTTCTAATTCTACCTTGTCATTAAAATCTTGTGGTATTTTCTTAATATCTTTGCCTCATTTTGAATTTTTTTGGTATTTTTCTACATCTGTTTTATTTAATAGGTATATTTTTGACATGCATTTACTATCAGGAGGGGTAGTCTGACATTTTCTTTAGACACCAGTATAGAACATTCAACCTAAATGTTTCACTTACGTTTACATTCATGTGAACTTTCTCTTCATAAAATTGAAAATGAGGTAAGGTATGAGGTGGCTTTCCCAACTCTCTAAGTTCCCTCTCATTGTATTTGTGCAGGATTCAAAAATGTGATTTTTATAGAATTCACTGTTCTATTCTCAGCTCCTTCTTTCTGAACCCCATCTTTTCCTCCATCCTGATCAATTTTATCCCTCTACTCCCAGCCGTTCTCTTTACTGAGAAATGCTATCCTGAAAGAGTACTCTGTGGGTTCTTAGAAGCTAAACTGTTCTAATCCTTTCTACCAAATGCCACCTGCATTTCACTAAGTAAAAGATTAAACCTTTTCCCATGATTCCAAATTGACCATTCCACCTTCTAAGTAAATTCTTTTGTGTGTGGGGGTGGGGGAGTTGTTTTTTCGAAACAGGGTTTCTCTGCTTAGCACTGGTTGATGTGAATCTCACTCTGTAGACCAACTAGTTTGACCTTGATCTCAAGAGACCCACCTGCCTCTACGCCCTGCCTGGTACAGTTGCTAAATGTGTGGCACCATTAATGTCTTTTTTGTTGTTTACTGTAGTTGTTTGGGTGCGTTTTTGTTCTGTTGAGACAGGGTTCCTCTGTGTAGCCCTCTGGCTGTCCCGAACTCTACGTAAACTAAGCGGGTCTTGAACTCAAGATATCCTCCTGCCTGTTCCTCCAGTTCTTGAAATAAAGGTGTACACACTATGCATGGCTCATAGTGAATTCTTTTTTTTTTTAGGACTTTGTAATGGTTATCAGATCACCTAGTTTTGTTAGAGATGTTCTATGGATCTGGACTTTATTTTTTCCATTTTTTAGGGGACCCAGATGGAAAAGCTATGCTAGTACAACCACTTTCTGAAAACTCTAAAACCTTAAATTATATTATCTCACTAGAATTGAGCAACTACTCCATAAATAGGTAATATTTGTTGGCATTCCCAAGCTCAAAGTAACTTGTATCCATAATGTATTCAAAAATCACACAGCTAATATGTAGTAAAACCAGGGCTATAATATTGCAGATTTCTTAAGTTCTATTAAAGCTTACTATTTATTATGACAGTCACAGGATAGAGTTATTATATGGGTTCGATCTTTATAACAAATTTTGGGAAATTTACTATTTCTATGTCAATCCTTAAGTAATAAAACATAATTTAAGGGGCTAGCAAGATGGCTCAGTAGGTAGAAGAAATTGCTATACAAAGCTAATGACATAGTTTAAACCTGAAATTCACATAAAGTAAAATCAACTCCAGAGTTTCCTCCAGCCTTAGCACCTTCATCTCTGCCCCATATACACATTAAGGACAAGATTTACAAAAGAACTCAAAGTTGTAGGAATAGTACAAGATCTCTAACTACCCACTAAGTAGCAAAGGGCAAGTATAAAATTGCCCTATTACCAAAACAAAAAAAAATCAGAATTTAAGCTTACTATCACTGAATCCTTAGTGATGTAACAACCATTTTAAGTAAAATTGATATATCTATTTCTTTAAATTACAATACTATCTAGTAACTAGAATAACAGTATGTGCATACTCATACGTAGAAAAAGGTTTCCAAAGTAAATCAACACTAATAACCTACCTGGACTATCTTGTGCAGGTGGAGGTACGAAGACAGGTTGTACGGCATTCTGTGAAGAAACATCAGAGGTACTAATAGCTTGATTATCTCCTGCACAGTTCGATATGACTGGAACTGGAACATGGCTCGCCCAAGAAACTGCAATAGCTGCAGAATTTTCTAACACCTATAAGTGGAAGAACGATTAGAATTCTTAAGTTTGGTTTCTCAAACCGTATCTCTTTCTTCCCCTTAACCTAACTTCAGGAAATTATAATTTCTTTGTTGACAAAACAATGAGAAACCAATTTTCATACAAACCATATATAAAGTTACTTCGTTTGCAAATCTCTGACTACACTGAGAGCTATGTTTCTTTCTGTAAAGATAATAAACTGATTAATAACAAAACCATAAATCCATCAAGTTGTGCATGATAGAAAGTTTCCCTCCAACTACTGTTCTTTATCTGTCTAGTTGCCATGTTCCTAAAATGGTAACTTCTCAGGCTCTACAGCTTTGTAATATAGATTCATTTCCATTTATACATATATTTACCCACAAAATATTTAAGTACAACAGATGCTTTTGTATTTAAGTGTATGAATGCTTTTGTATTTAAGTGAATGAAGTTTTTTCTTTTTTCTTTTTTTTCAAGATTTATTTATTTATTATATGTAAGTACACTGTGGGTGTCTTCAGACACTCCAGAAGAGGGCGTCAGATCTTGTTACGGATGGTTGTGAGCCACCATATGGTTGCTGGGATTTGAACTCTGGACCTTCGGAAGAGCAGTCGGGTGCTCTTACCCACTGAGCCATCTCACCAGCCCATGAAGTTTTTTCTTAAGGTACAATATTCTTCAAGAGAACCTAGTATTTTCTCAGGGCATATGTTATATATAAATGTGTGTAAACCAGTCAGAATGGCTAAGATCCTCGCACATGCTGGCGAGGATGTGGAGAAAGAGGAACACTCCACCATTGCTGGTGGGATTGTAAGCTTGTACAACCACTCTGGAAGTCAGTATGGCTATTCCTCAGAAAATTAGACATAGTACTACCGGAGGATCCAGCAATACCTCTTCTGGGCATATACCTAGATGTTCCAACTGGTAATAAGGACACATGCTCCACTATGTTCCTAACAGCCTTATTTATAATAGCCAGAAGCTGGAAAGAACCCACATGTCCCTCAACAAAGGAATGGATACAGCAAATGTGGTACATTTACACAATGTATTAAAAACAATGAATTTATGAAATTCTTGGGCAAATGGATGGATCTAGAGGATATCATCCTGAGTGAGGTAACCCAATCACAAAAGAAGTCACTAGATATGCACTCACTGATAAGTGGATATTAGCCCAGAAACTTAGAATACCCAAGATACATTTTGCAAAACACAAGAAAATCAAGAAGAAAGAAGACAAACATGTGGATACTTTATTCCTCCTTAGAATAGGGAACAAAATACCCATGGAAGGAGTTACAAAGTTTCGTCTTAGCACGAAAGGATGGACCATCTAGAGACTACCCCACCTGGGGATCCATCCCATAATCAGCCACCAAACCCAGACACTATTGCATATGCTAGCAAGAATTCGCTGAAAGGACCCTGATATGTCCCTTATGAGGCTATGCCAGTGGATGGCAAATATAGAAGTGGATGCTCACAGTCACTTATTGGATGGAACACAGGAGAAAGTACCCAAGGAGCTGAAGGGGTCTGCAACCCTATAGGTGGAGCAACAATATGAACTAACCAGTACCCCCTGAGCTCGTGTCTCTAGCTGCATATGTAGCAGAAGATGGCCTAATCGGCCATCATTGGGAAGAGAGTCTTGCAAACTTTATATGCCCCAGTACAGGGGAACACCAGGGTGGGTAGGGGAGCAGGGCGGGGGGGGGGTACAGAGAACTTTCGGGATAGCATTTGAAATGTAAATAAAGAAAGTATCTAATAAAAAAATATAAAAAATGTGTGTAAATATAACAAGACAAATATCAAACTAACAAAATTCAAGATTCTTCAACACCATCTCCCTTGGCAGCTTTCATTTTTCACTCCTACAGCATCACTCTTACCCAGTCTAATCATCTACTAGGTTCTGGTTAATCTTTACATTACCTCTGGGCCATATGCACTACTCCTAAAAATGTTCTCAGCCCAGAGTATCGATACTTTTCCTCTTTCCTCAATTGCTCCTTCTCATTTTCAAAACTGAGATAATCTACTGACTGTATCCTAATGCTGGTCTCATACATTTCCTTTTCAGGTACCTTTATAAATGCAAACTCCCAATTCATATTTCAGTAAACAGGAGACTTGGAAAGTAATTTACTATTGACTAATTTATAACAAGTTCACAGCAGATCATAAAATAGTATCTGAAACAGGTACTTAATTGATTTGAAAAACAAATGTATTATTAATCACTGTGCCAGGTAACAGAAGGCACAGTAATACTTAGTGAAATATAAGCATCTGCTCAGAATTATGATGAAGGCAAAGAAAAGGGAAAATTTGTTTTCTTCTATTTAGCTCACTGTAAATAACTGTTTATTAACACTGAAGATTACCTTCTGGGGGTAGTTGTATGAGTTAACTGTGTCTTGAGGCACAGAACATGGTCCACTGTCCTGAAGAGTCTTTAATAAATACAGAAATATAATTGAATAAGGGAAACTAAGAAACAAAAAGGAATTTTCACTTTCTTTCCTATCCTCTAGTCTCATACCCAGCCCTGTAGCAGCCTGTTTACAGGTGGCTTTCCTTCCATACTATGCCCAACCCTGGTGACCACATAAAGACTTGATGTGGACCCAGCTTTCCTCCTTCCTGTGGGCCCTCTCACCCATAACCAATCAATCCCCATTCTTTTCTGTCAGCTCCAATACCTCAAAACACTTTTTACGTGGTTCCCACAGTGGTGTAACCTGACGGAGGTAATTCGCACTAACCTTCCTGCTCTATATTACCATCTCCCATCTCCACATTCCAGTCTCACCCTCAGCCAGGTTGCTTACAGGTGTCCCTCCTACCTCAACTCCATTCACTGGAGACTCCAACTCAGACCCAAGTTCCCCCTAACCCTTTCATCCTTGTCTCTTCAAATTATTCTTTGCCTTACCCTCAATCTACTTGCAAGATTCCCTCATCCCACCACACACCCAACTAACTTCCTAAGTGATGGTTAGGCACTACTGCTGAAGGCAAAACCTACAGATCTCACTGACATGGAGAAGTTGAACTGGTGCCTAACTAAAATCTTCAGTTCTACTGCCTAGTAGTGTTCACAGTACTGGGAATTATTCTATTATAGGCTACCAGAGTAAAAAAGTAACTATCAACCCAGATACAAACCCTTCACTCTACAACAGTGACCAGGCTGTGATAAGCTGGTTCAACAATGGCACAATGAACATTGCAGCATAATCAACAGCAACTGGAGTCAAAACTCTAATTTTCTTACAATTTTATTAACTTTTCTATAAAAATTAAGATCTCTGCAAACATTGTGATGTTTGTCTCAAAATAAGAATTGAAATAAAATATAACACATTACATCTCATTCTTGGATGAAATTATTTCACGGAAAAATTTCTCAAGGTGTGGCTCCTACATCAGTACTTGATACTAAGAGTACTTGCAATCAAGTAAGAAGAACTGAGGAAGAACAAAGCAAATCTAAGTAGTATATCTATCTAAAAAGGAATTATCAATATGGCTGATATGCAGAATCTGAATAAATTAACTTCTTAGCTAAAAAAATAAAAAACAAATCAAAAGCTAGAAACAAAATCTGTGCACGTATAACAAAATAATTTTTGGGTCTCAAATTTCCTTTAGGATGTAGGACATGCACCGGATACGGTGTCATTTGCCTTTAATCTCAGCACTCAAGAGAGAAAGGCAACCAGATCTTGGAGCTCAAGGATAGCCTGGGCTTAAGTTTCATGACAGCCAGAGCTATATATATGGAGACCCTGTCTCAAAACACCCAAATAAACAAAAAACCAAAAACAATGTAGAATGCAAAAGTCACTCACTTTCTAAGAACTCTTGTTCAAGTCCTACTTCTAAATAAAGGAAAGAACGCTTTGGAATAATTAACCCCGACAATTCTTATTCTTAATAATATCAAAGTATTGCCAACGTTCTGCTTTCTAGACAGAGAGAAGTTAGGCTCTTTAGTAGGCTCTGCTTTTGGCAGATGAAATGAAAAATGTCAGTGTCCTCTCCAGTGCCAGGACACCATTTACTACTTTTTAGTTTCTGCCTTGCAATAATGAATAAAGGCCACATCAAAGTCCCTAAGGAGGCTCTCCTACAGAGTGCTACTGTGTCTTTACTATGAAGTATATGAGCTATTCACATTTGTTACCATTAAATACCTACCAGGTTTGCTGTAGATACAGTTGTAGTATACACACTGGAAGTATCATAGCCTTGTTCTAGATGATATCACCAAAGATTAAAAAAAAAGAAAGAGCATTATTTTTAGTTCAAAACATCATAAATAATGAAGAATATCAAATTAACTCTAGATCTCACTGACCTGAAGAATAAAGATAATCTCCATGATACCCTCCTAGAAAACAGAAATATGTGTTTACAAATCTTTTTAACATGACAGACCAAAATCTTTTTCTTGAGTTTTACAGGCATATTTTCACAACTAAAATACAAATACATGTATGGTGGTTTGAGCTTTCCTTTTAGTCAACAGAAGACAAGGTAGGCTGTCAAAAGTAGAAGTTTCTGCTCAAATTTTTCTTAGGTCTCAAGAATGTTTTCTTCTATGTATGTACCAGAGATAATGTTTGAACTATCTTTTTTAATAAAGTCACTTAAAATGCTTCATACTTCCTTAATGTATACAATTCTTTATTGGAATGGATGACATATAACATTCAATAAATGTTAAAATGTTTTGAATTTAAGTAAAAAAAAAAGCGTTTTGGGTTATCTGGGTTCTGGGGGTTGGAAGTTAAGCTCCTCAGATTTGCATAGCAGCACTTATACCCACTGAAGCACCTTACCACCCTCAATCTTAGACTTCTTTCAAGTTACTAAAAAAGGTGGTATGAAACATCAAACATATTTCTAAGTTCTGATATAAAAATGCTACAGCAATCATCTTTTCAAAGAGTACTTACTTAGCACTAACGGACTCACCATTATCACAGTGGTCATTACTGTCTCTGGAATTCAAAGGTGGTTTGCATGAGTTATAGCCCTGCCTTGCAACACAGTATCCTGAAGTAGCAGGAACCATTGTAGTGGGACCACCATTGTTCTGTACCAAAGAAAGATATATACAACACAGAATTACTCCTGTATTAGCCAGAAAAAAAGACTAGAAGGATGCTCTAAAAGTGAGTTAATAGAAACTAAATTCTGATATACTATTTAAGAGAAATATGTGGCTGTTTTAATATTTTAGAATCCAAATAGGTGAAGCAAGAAAACAGAAAATTATAGTTCACATATATGCCAGACTGCTTAAATCTCTTATTTTCTTCTCAGTAGTAGCTTTAAAACATGTCTTTTCATAACTTTAAAGCTCTAAGGTGATGGCTTTACAGTATATGAGGATTTTTACTAAGTTCTTCATACAAAAATCCTAAAAATTAGGGCTAAGGATATAGTACAGAGGTAGAACCTCTTACATGTGCAAGGCCCTAGCTTTAATTCTTGGAGTTGGGTACGTGGGGGTGGAAATCATATATATAACATTTCTCCATAAAATCTTTAAAAAGCTTCTTCATTGAAGCTTTCACCAACTTACAGGTAAAGTTGAATAAGCAGTCTCATTCCCTTCTTCAAGTGCATAAAATGTAACAGTTTCTTCCACTCCATTCTCTGGAGCAAAACCGTATTGGCATCCCTTATTCATGCAATGCATCTGACGATGGCTACGCCTAAAAGAACTTAATTTGAAAATCAAAATGGAAAAATATGTTACATGGTAGTACTTTGCTTCTAATTTCTCAGTGAAAGATAAATATCTCAAAGCAGAGGTTTTCAGGTTTAACTTATGTGTATGTGTGCTTTGCTTGCATGTATCTATCTGTACACTGTGTGAGAGATCAGAAGAAGGCGTCATATCCCCTAGAACTACAGTTGTAGATAGTTGTTAGCTACCAAGTGGGTACTGGGAATTTAAACCCAGGTTCTCCCGAAGGACACTTTTAATCTCTAAGCCATCTCTCCAGTCACAAACTGAGGTTTTAGAAAGTTGGTGCACATTATCATTGTTAAGCAATAAAACCACACACAGATGTTTTCCCTTAACTTTCAACACTTTAAATACTCACCGAGACCTATAGGAGACATTATCATAGCTCTGGCAGCACTTTCTGCCTGTGCCAGAGCAAAACCCAACTTTAGGATTTGGCAAGTTTTGCTTGTTTATCAAGTGAGACGTATCCCTAGGAATAAACATAAAAATGATTATTTAATTCTTGCCAGTCTCAACAGTTAAGTAGAATTAACAAAGTTTTCTGAAAACATTCAACAAGAAAGATTTTGACTGGTATTGAGCCTATACAGTATTAATGGATACAAAGACATATTTTATGTAAATATTCATTTCAGATAGCATTCTATCTTTGAGCATCTCTTCAATTCTTCACATGTCTCTAGACAATAAAAATACAAATATGCCAATGGACAGTAAGGGTAATAATGCATCAGCACTATGTTCTCTACTATAAAAGTTGTAGATATCAATGCTACCATAACTCAAGTTTGGGAATTGTTTCTAAAAACCCAAAGAAAAGCCGGGCAGTGGCGGCGCATGCCTTTAATCCCAGCAATTGGGAGGCAGAGGCAGGAGGATTTCTGAGTTGAGGCCAGCCTGGTCTACAGAGTGAGTTCCAGGATAGCCAGGGCTACACAGAGAAACTCTGTCTCGAAAAACCAAAGACCAAAAAAAACCAAAACAAACCAACCAAAGACAAGACATACATTATAATGAAAATCAGTTCATTCTTACCTGGGCATCCCATATCCTCGACCTTGTCTTTGAGCTGAATGTTGAGGGTAAAAGTGTTGACTAGCCAGAATCTGGCCAGCTGTCTGAGAGTAGTACAGCAGAGGGTCGTGAGCATAATGCATGCTGTGCTGAATCCTAGATGGGACAAGGGGGTCCCCCCTGCTATAAGCCATGGTCATACAAATCTCTTTCCCTCGAAATTTCTTGAACATCTTCTTTCGTTGCTTCATGTTCATATCTGTCATAACTTTCAGAAGATACAAGTAAATAAGCTTTATAACCCAAGTAAAAGGCCCTGTACTTTGCTCGCAACATGCCTTAAAACTGTCAACTTTCCTTAGGAACAGATCAAAGTATATGAGTATAAGGTAGAAATTTATCTAGTTTTCAAGGATATACTTGAGCTTCTAGTTGGAAGGGCAAAAGAAACAGTTCATTTCGATGTTGATGGGTATTTAGATACTCAGCATTTCAACCCTTTCTTTAGTACTTGTAGATCTGGTCATCAAAAATACTGAGTCAGCCGGGCGTGGTAGCGCACGCCTTTAATCCCAGCACTCGGGAGTCAGAGGCAGGCGGATTTCTGAGTTCGAGGCCAGCCTGGTCTACAAAGTGAGTTCCAGGACAGCCAGGGCTATACAGAGAAACCCTGTCTCGAAAAACCNGAGGCCAGCCTGGTCTACAAAGTGAGTTCCAGGACAGCCAGGGCTATACAGAGAAACCCTGTCTCGAAAAACCAAAAAAAAAAAAAAAAAAAAATACTGAGTCATCTAATTACCAGCAATATTTTTTTCTCTAAAAAATTATAGTGAATACCTCTGGTTGCTTTTGAGATGTCTTTCAGCTTCTTTGAAAATATTTAAAATCTGTATCAATTTAAGTTTATATGAGGTCAACTCCCTCCTATAGAGTATATCTACCAATTCCTAAAGACAATTTTATTGTTACAACTGGGCAAGAGGCTATTAGAATCTATGGCACAGATGCTAAGGATCATTCTAGAATATGTAGGATAACCCTTCTCTCCACCAAACCATTAGCTATCGAAACACAGTAGTGTGGAAGAAATACTCCGCTATAACAGGATGTATGGTATACCTTTAAAAAGCACATTTTTTTCTTTTTGTTTTTTTGAGACAGGATCTCTCTGGGTAGCCCTGATTGTCCTGGAACTCACTCAATTAGACCAGGTTTATCTTGAATTCACCAAAAGCCACCTGCCTCTGCCTCCCAAGTACTAGGATTAAAGGCCTGTATCACCACTGCCCAGCTAAAAAGTACAATTATTTGTAAGTAAAATAAACTACAACAAAGAACAAAAACCACAAGAAAAACCTTTAGGATACAAACCTATTTCAGGGAAATAGCCTCCAGTTACAGTCGGATAACCTCTTCCATTACGAATTGGTAGGGCATTCCAGGAAGGAAGAAGTGCCACTTGGTTGACTGGTTTTACATGGGCCAGCGGAATTGAATGCCTTGAAGTGAAAGGTACATGACCCCATTATAACACACACTGAAATCTCATTCAATACACCAACATAGCCTTCTTACTTCACTTAAGCATATTATCATTTTCTGTTTTTCTTGGAAACAAGGTCTCATTATGTAGCTTTAGCTGACCTAGAACTCATTACATAGACCAGGCTGGCCTGAAACGCAAGAGATTTCCCTCTTCAGACTCCTGAGTGTTAGATTTAAAACATGTGCCATCACCCCTGGATCAAGTGCATTTTCATTAAGTCTGTTTACACTAGCTTTCTTATACATTTGTTGATTTTTTTTCTCCTTTATCTTAGACAATCTAAATGTAGTTTATATAACTTCACAGATGTTTTATAGTGTCTATCACATCCAAAAGAAATATTAAAGTATCGCCGGGCACATTTCTGAGTTCGAGGCCAGCCTGGTCTACAGAGCGAGTTCCAGGACAGCCAAGGCTATACAGAGAAACCCTTTCTTAAAAAAACAAAAAAACCTAAAAAAAAGAAAAGTAACGTATCCTTTACAAAGTATCAAACACTGTGTAGTGGTCTCATTTTTTTCTTGTCTGGGATTATAAAAGCTTGTTTTAGAACAAATCCTTTAGCCTGACGCTGACTACAAAATCAAAGCTGCCTGCACAACTAGTTAAGATTGTCTAAAAATAAAAGGTAATAATATCGGCTGGAGGGATGGCTCAGCAGTTAAGAGCACTGACTGCTCTTCAGAAGATCCTGAGTTCAATACCCAGCAACCACATGGTGGCTCACAACCATCTGTAAGGAGATCTGATGCCCTCTTCTGGTATGTCTGAAGACAGCTACAGTGTACTTAGATATATAAAAAAATCTTTTTAAAAAAATCTTTTTAAAAAAAGGTAGTAACATACATATAAATAACAATATATAAACTACAAAGGTTATATTCAGGGAATGCATACACACATGTGCATGTAATGAGAATTAAGGAAAAAAAGTTCATGAGCTTGATTAAAAGAGAGGTAGCATATGGTAGAATTTAGGGGGAAGAAAGGGAAGGAGGAAATGATGTAATTGTCATCTCAAAAAACAAAATACTTTAAAAAAGTAATAGCAAGGGCTGGGGAATACACCTATATTTATTTATTTACTTATTTATTTATTTTGGTTTTTCGAGACAGGGTTTCTCTGTATAGCCTTGGCTGTCCTGGAACTCACTCTGTAGACCAGGCTGGCCTCGAACTCAGAAATTCGACTGCCTCTGCCTCCCAAGTGCTGGGATTAAAGGAGTGTGCCACCACGCCCGGCTGATATTTCATTTTTTAACATTTACTTTTATTAATCAAAATAATTAGCTCAGCAGACAACAATCCTGGTTCTCTCAACTAGCATCCTGGAAATTCTCAATTTAATATGAGTAAGCACCTGGCAATTTTAATTGCTATACAGTCTTACCTTTCTGCAAATTCCTCAATGAAAACTACTACTGAATTTTTATCATTATCAATTTCCTGAATGTGACCATTATAATATTTTCCACCTGATTCCATGCAAACCTGAAAGACCGGAAAAGGGAGTCATATATTAATTCATCTGGTCTTGTCCATTGAAAAATCTGTGCTTAGTCAAACAACCATTTCTCCAAACATAATTCAATGCCTATTTCTTTAAAGTAACTGAGATCATGATGAGTCTATGGGGCATTTATCATCTTACCATCTAAGTGTCATAAAGTCTATAAATTAAAATATAACACAATACAAACAAGGAAATCTTTCTCTTAACATTTTGTAAAGAAGTCCTGATTGATGTCTCTGTTCCTATATTAAGGACCCAATCCAAAGCCTTAGACATGCTGGTCAAGTATTCTACCACTGAGCTATACCCTCAACTATTGTTTTATTCAGACAAGGTCTTAGTACAGCTATAAAGGCATAATGCATAAACATAAATGTATGATTTTCCTCCCTAGGCTTCCTAAATGCTAAGATGACAGGCAGAGATTACTAAGCCCAGGGTGATCAACTCACATTATTGACTTAAGGTACAATCTTATAGAAAGAAATCATCTTTGAAGAAGGCACTAACCAGACATTTGTCTCCTAAAAAGTAAAATCTTCCACCATACTCCACACACTCTGATTTTTGAAGTTCTATGAGAAGAAATAGATTATTAAAGTTCAATTTTAATTTATGCCTTTCTTACTGCACAGAATTTATCTCATTTACATGAACAAAATGTATTTGAAAATGCTATCATTAGAAGAAAAAATGTCCCAGAGAGCCATTCTAACAACATTGATGAATTATTACTTTGGTCAATTTATTAAACGACCCTCCCAGAATAGTTCTACACTGTAATGACTTCAGTACAAGTTTGTAATCTGATTAAACATGCAAGTCACAATTTTGAAAGTAATATCAAGCAGTCTCCTGCACATCTATTTATGTGGATTTCTTTTACTTACATTATATAAGGTCTTAACTTCATTCTAATTAACTATACTGAATTCATCAAAGTTCAAGGAGTTGAATTGAGACATTATATCCTTGTGGACATTATATTAAAGTCTAGTTTGATGAATTCAGTTATGTATCTGGAGCAATCAATAATCTATGATAAGAATTCTTTTTGTAAGTATGTTCTATAAAGAGCCAGACAGCAAATTTTAGATATTCTAAGCAACCACACTTTCAAAAGTACTCAATTCTGAGGCAGGTAAAAGCAGGTGAAGGCACTTGTCACTAAATACTCAAAATCTGTCCACTAGACAGATAACACCACACACCTTTAATCTCAGCACTTAGGAGGCAGAGGCAAGAGAGCTGAGTTCAAGGCCAACACAGTCTACATAACAATTTCCAGGACAGCCAGGACTACACAAAGAAACTATTTTTCAATAAAATAAAAAAAAGAGAGAACAAAATTTGTACTCTGATTTCCCACATAATCTACCATAGCACCTCATCTGACCATGTATACAGATACATACACAAAAAAATAAGCAAATGTAATTAATGAGACTAATCCATTCTATGAAACGTAATGAACAGAGGTTTGAATTATGTAATTTTCATGTCTTACAACTTCTTATAGTTTAATGAAACCATATCTTATTAGAAATAACTTGCAAAATAATCTCCTGTACCGATCAGGATTCAGTGGTATCCTTTTATTACCTTTTCTAGTGTCCAACCAAGCATCAAATTCCACATTTCGATAGATTTCTGGATCCAGAGCTTTCAGCACCTTATAGGGAAACAGCATCTTTGATGGACTTTCTAGAACCTGAAACAAAAATAGTGATGTTATAAACACATCATCTTTAAAATTAATCTTTTATGAGGAAGAATGAATGAAGATTCTTTTCTTCTTTTTAAACACTGGGGGACTGGAGAGATGGCTCAGTGGCTAAGAGCACTGACGACAGCCGGGCATGGTGGCGCACACCTTTAATCCCAGCACTCGGGAGGCAGAGGCAGGAGGATTTCTGAGTTCGAGGCCACCCTGGTCTACCAAGTGAGTTCCAGGACAGCCAAGGCTATACAGAGAAACCCTGTCTCAAAAAACAAAAAAAAACAAAAAACAAAAAAAAAAAAGCACTGATGGCTCTTCTACAGGTCCTGAGTTCAATTCCTAGCAACCACATGGTGGCTCACAACCATCTATCATGGGATCTAATGCCCACTTCTGGCCAGAGGGTATGCATGCATTAAATAAACAACAACAAAAAAACATACATAATTCCCCCTTTCCTTTGCTATTAAACAAAACATACCACAAAACTTTGCTATTTAAAAGCAATAGACTAAAAGAGCAAGACAGGCATAAAACCAACTAGGCTTTACATGTAGAAATATTTGCTTCTTCAACTTCAAGAAATGGTGATTACCACTTAATTTTATAATTATAGACCACTGTTGATAAAAATGAAGCAATGTCAGAATATTGATTACTACTAATTATCTATTAAATTTGTATTATTACTTTAATTTTAAAGCAAAAGCTATAAAATGCCTCAAGTGTTCACAAAGTCAGTTATGAAAATTCAAGTACTTAAGAATAAAACTACTGGGGGCTGGAGAGATGGCTTAGCGGTTAAGAGCATTGACTGCTCTTCTGAAGTTCAAATCCTGAGTTCAAATCCCAGCAACCACATGGTGGTTCACAACAACCTGTAATGAGATCTGATGCTCTCTTCTGGTGTGTCTGAAAACAGCTACAGTGTACTTACATATAAATCTTTTTTAAAAAAGTATAAAACTGAGCTGGGCGTGGTGGCGCACGCCTTTAATCCCAGCACTCGGGAGGCAGAGGCAGGCGGATTTCTGAGTTTGAGGCCAGCCT
>NC_034613.1:122757777-122761111 GCF_900095145.1 Mus pahari | reverse complement strand
GACTGCTCTTCCAGAGGTCCTGAGTTCAAATCCCAGCAACCACATGGTGGCTCACAACTATCTGTAATGAGATGTGATGCCTTTTTGTGGGGTGTCTGAAGACAGCTACAGTGTACTTAGATATAATAAATAAATCCATCTTTAAAAAAAATAAAACTACTCACAAAACATATATTTTACACTTTTGAACAAGTATGATTTCCATGAAGGAAAACATAAGCTACTTCCTTGCCAGCTTTATATAATTAGAATGGACTATCTGGGCTTATTTTAAATTATGGTATTTTAAAGACATGTATATGAACATTCTTTGCCTGAGAAAGTATCAAACCTTTGGTTTTTCTGTTCCTTGCTTATTGCCTTCTGGTGTACTTGCAACACTGGAACAGGCACCAGCCTCTTCAGTTCTAATTGAAAAGATTCAGAGAAAAGAACATTATATGAATGTAGCAAGTCTCATGTCTCACAACTATGCCATTACTCAGTGGTAAAGTAGCTCAATCCTAAAATATAAAGCAGGTAAGTTTTCAACACATCTCCATTAGGTTTCTGTGGTAAGTATGTGTTACAAAATACTTGGCAAATTATTTCCTATTAAGGTGGTCCCCGTGTTCCTGACTACTAATGTTTATATCTTCTGATTCCTCTGCCATCAGACAGCTTCTAATCATAGACAACTTATATAATTATATTACAAACACACAAATACATACATAAATACACACACACACACTCACACATACTGCCGCACCCATCTTGATGATCTCTCGTTCCCCTGCTGCCAGTAGAAAAGCAGCCATGTTCACCAAACTGATAGTAGGTCACTCCTCTTACCAGCCAACAAGAAGGAAGAAAAACAACAACTAAAGCTATCAGCCCACTAGCTATAAAGAATCATCAGAAGGTATCTCCCAAAGTTTCAGTTGAGACCTCACTCCTGGCCAGCTCCTTCATTAGTCTGACATCAACACAAGAGTAAGCTAAGCATGGGATGATTTCTAAAGCACACAGTTGTAAGATCAATATTCTTTTAAGCTGGCAGGCTTTCAATAATATGACCTTTTAACTACTGTAGCATCCATAAATCCAAAACCCTTAAAGAATAAGCAAATGATGCAACTTTCATTTTGACAAGATTCCTCATGGCCCCAAATAAGCTTTAAAAACTATTATTCTGTTGGTAAGAAAGAGGCCTCAGGGTGTAAAGGTTCTAGCTGCTAAGCCTGATTGACCTGAGTATAATAATTTTTAAAGCAAAATTTTTATTAGATATTTTCTTTATTTACATTTCAAATGTTATCCCCTTTCCTAGTTTCCCCTCCAAAAATCCCCTATCCCCTCTCCCCTCCCCCGCTCACCAACCCACCCAAAGCAAATTCTTAGATACAACCTGACCTCAAATGTTGTGATAGGAGGCCCAAAAATCTGTACAATCAACAATGAGTAACTTGTGTACAACTAAATTTTAAGAAATGCTAATTCTAAAAGAGGATTCTACCTTGAACTCTTTAAGTCTGAACATTTCACAATACAATTTGGTAAAATTTTGTCCTCTCATTAAAAAAAATCATCCCGGGCTGGTGAGATGGCTCAGTGGATAAGAGCACTGGACTGCTCTTCCAAAGGTCCTGAGTTCAAATCCCAGCAACCACATGGTGGCTCACAGTCATCTGTAACGAGATCTGACTCCCTCTTCTGGAGTGTCTGAAGACAGCTACAGCGTACTTACATGTAATAAATAAATAAATAAATAAAACATTCATTAAAAAAAAATATATCCCTAGCAGACAATTTCTACTTTCAGATAATATGATTTCAGATTCAAAGAACTATGAAAATCAGAGTTGACAACCCTTCTTTTTTAGTACCTATCTTGGGTTGAACTCTTCTGATCAGTACTGCCTTCTACACTTGCAGTCAAAGCATGGTGTCTGTTTCTCCTGGAACCACTTCGAAACAAATCGACTGCAGTTTTCAATGTTTCTTCATCCACAACAAATACATCTTTATAAAGAAGTTCATATAATATAGCTGAAGGAAGAAAAAAAGCCAAAAATCCCAATTGTCAAAATAAGACTTCATATCAACGTTAATACATTCATAACCCAACATAAGTTCCAAAGGTACCAACAATGTTTTATAAGTTTAAAGACTGATGATAAATCATTTGAAACCACACATCTATATTTATAAAAGCCCTTCATATACCTTGACAAATTCCTGCAGTTGACTGAAATTCTTTTGAATATACAGAATCATAATGGCCATTATTTGAATAACAGAGAGTAATCTGAAGAAAAACATAGAATTATGTTAGTGTTAACATATCTTACATTCATAAAAATTAAGTTGGTAATTAGCAGTTGATAATAAATGGAATTTTATTCTTAGAAGACATTTAATCTTGATTTAGAATATATAATCTATAGATCATAATAAAATTTTAATTATGACTTTTAAATAGCAAGACTGAAAACACTTAAGGTTATACTACAAACCCCAATCACATTCCTAAAATGCACTAAACAAGTTCTGAATCATCTGCATTAAGATGAGAACTTTCACAAATTCAATAATGGAACAAAAAAGAAAATCCATGTCAGAAGTGTTTTAATTTCTCAGAATGACTGGAAAAATTATGTAAAATATCTCAATATCCAAATATCCAAAATTTAGATAGAAGGAGGAAAAGGACAAACACCAGACAATTTGTTTAAAAGGCTGAAAAGGTCATCGCAGTAAACAGAAATGTAAAAATATACCATGAAGATAGGGCACTTCCAGATTTAAATTATTGATATGGACTGGATACAGAAACAAAAGGTTATCTTCTTAGCTGATTCCTTCAATTTCTAGCACTTTAAAAAACAATTTCAGAGCCATGTTTACTAAATAAAACTTTTCAGTTTCCTTTGATGAAACTTCTTCATGTAACAGATCTAAACATTTTTAATACTTTTGTTCAAAGATCTGTTTTGAACCAAGCATGAGTGAAAGAGCAATTCCAAGAGAAAAATCGAAACAAAAAACTCTTAGCTATAGATGTAGTTTAAGTCTTCTCACACTTGTCTAGCATTCTCAAAGCCCTGGATTCAACTTACAGCACTACACAGTAAGGGTTTAAAAAAACAGATTGGTGGGCTGGTAAGATGGCTCAGTGGATAAGAGCACCCGACTGCTCTTCTGGAACTCTTCTGGAGTTCAAATCCCAGCAACCACATGGTGGCTCACAACCATCCCTAACAAGATCTGATGCCCTCTTCTGGAGTGTCTGAAGACAGCTACAGTGTACTTACATATAATAAATAAATGAATCTTGAAAAAAAAAAAGTAC
>NC_034613.1:122732463-122757029 GCF_900095145.1 Mus pahari | reverse complement strand
TCGAGGCCAGCCTGGTCTACAAAGTGAGTTCCAGGACAGCCAGGGCTATACAGAGAAACCCTGTCTCGAAAAACCAAAAAAAAAAACAAAACAAAAACAAAAAAACAAGTGATACTGTGCAGGGCAAAGTGGCACAGGCCTTTACTCTTAGCACTTGGGAGGCAGAAGCAAGCAGATCTTTGTGAGGTCGAGATCAGCCTGGTCTATACAAAGCTAGTCCAGGACAGCCAGAATTTGTTTCACAGAGACACCCTGTCTCAAAAGACCAGGGAACACATTGCCCTAATGACAACATATAAAAAATATTAAATATTTAAAAAGTTTTAGAAGATAGCTATTCTAATTTCCTACAGGAAATATTACCAGTTCAGCATTTTCAGTCTCTTAGTTTATCTAAAGGCAAGATCTTGTTGTATAGCCCAGTGTGGTTTTGAAATCAAGATTGTCTTGCCTCTGCCTCCCTGCTCAGTGCTAGTATCATAGCCATGTCCCAATAACATACCTGCCTTCCTTTTAAACAGCCACAAATTCTAGGACAGAACTAATGACAAGGTTATTCACCCAAAAACTGTTATCAAATGGATTTAGCTCAACCCTTTTTATTTTATATTACTAAGTTATTGACTCTCAAATTTAATGAGTTCTAAAAGGATTCTGACAGACATCATTTCCATTCATATTTATACATTCCCTCTTACATTCTCCCTTTGGTCCCTTTATTTGATACAACTTACTTATAAATTAGAGAAAGAGCTTTTAGTTCCAGCTGGCCAGCACTCTCCTAAATATAAAGAGTTTTGAAAAACATTTTAGAACTATTAAGTAGTATTCAGCATGAATATCAGAAAATTAAGATAGCTACTCAATAATATAAACAATTCAAAATAATGAACCCATAGCTCTTCTTAGCCATAAAAGTATAAAAGTGTAACTCTTACTTTTTTAAAAGATAGCAGAATATTTAGTAAATGTCTATTTAAGTAAAAACCAATTAACAAAAATTTATAAATTATGAGTTTGACTCCCACAACAAAAAATAACTACTAATTGGAAACTTTAATTTTTTAAAAAATAATAGCTGGGCAGTGGTGGTGCAAACCTTTAGTACCAGCACTTGGGAGGCAGAGGCAGGTGGATTTCTGAGTTCAAGGGTAGCCTGGTCAACAGAGTGAGTTCCAGGACAGCCAGGGCTACACAGAGAAACCCTGTCATGAATAGATAGATAGATAGATAAAATCTCAGCAACATTACCACCCTTCTTTCCCACAGAAGTGAAAAGGTTTTATTTAGTGTTTGCCAACACTGTCCATTTCCCAATCAGTGCATATTCTCAGGAGACCACAGAAACAGTAAACACAATTCTCAATATTCAACACAAAAGAGGCCATTGCATCTTACATTATTCCACTCAATACAGTTTTGAGTCATTATAGCCATTGAAGTATGTATATTTAGGTAATTATTTCAAACAACTATGAAGATGATATTTGAACTTACCTTGGGATCTCCCAACCGTTCCAGATATTTCTCAAAAGATCCCTCCACATACTTCAAAAACAAAACAAACTGGACTTAAACCAAATCATACCATTATGGCAATCCAATTATATTCTATACTTATCACCATCTCACAGAGATTTTCCTTTTATTTGAGGTTATAATATATTTCTCTTGGATTTCAGACCCAGGACAAGTGTTTTTAACATACCAAAGTGAACCTGGCCTGCAGACCTTAACCTGTTACAGAGGATGGCTGGCATACCCTCCATGCTGAACTAAACAACCCAGTGGCTGAGTTTCCCTCTCACCCAGTTGCTCTTCACTATATAATCGAGACCTTTTGTCTCGCTTCATTGCTTCTCCCTACCAATTTCCTTTCTCTTGCACAACTCTCTGTGTAAGTCTCTTTTCCTTTTTGCACCCCCCCTAATCTCTCTACGCTGTGCCTTCATTTTCTCTTCCCTTCCCCTCCCCCTCTGGCACTTGCTTGCTCAAGCTCTCCCTACCACCTTCTCTCTATCTCCACTTCACTAACCTCCTGTGTGGTCTCGGAACTAGCTCTAGAGCTACCACCAATAATTTGACTTGAACTGGCTCATTTTGTCAGCTAACTTATGAACTATCGTGCAATAATGGGAGTAACTTAAAATAGAGCAAATTTTGACCCTGAAACTACCTTCCTGTAAGTGACATTGAAGATAATGAATTTATCTAACACACCCATAGGTGTCCTTGGGTCCTACTAGTTTTCCCAAAAAAGGCAGGCAGGTATAAACAAAGCTTAAACTTTACCTGAGGGGATGGAAGAGCAGGCTTTTAACAGTGTTTTACACATCTTTTGTTAGACAAATGCGGTCTGGGAAGCTACACCCTTAATTTATAAGTTTGTTTAAAATGCAGAAATCTGAAGCCCCAGCACAAAAGTTCCGCTTCAGAATTCGTACTTTACCAAAAGCTCCATTGTTATCTCTATGCACAAAATACTTGAGTTAGGCCACTTGGGAACATAACCTCGCATTTCAATGCCAAGAGTGCTATTTCTCCCAGGGGTGGAGAAGACTATAATCAACAAGATTTAAAGAAGCATTTACAGGATTTTAAGTCACTGTTGAGAAAATTAAAAACAAATCCCAAGGGCAGTAAGTTGAATCAAAAGAATCAAGTAGTAAAAAGGCACATGATAAAAGCTTCAAATCTAACCTGGATACAACTTCACTTGACAAAAATTAAGCTACTTAATGTGTACAAAAATGTTCTATAAAGGTTGTTTTCAAGTCAAACATAGGGGCAGAGTTTCAGTTACCACAATTTATAATATTAAGACTAACAAACATTTCCTTACAACTAAATTTTACAAGACTATTCAAATTGGCTGAGGAATACTGAGTATAGATTAAAATGGACATTTCACAATATTAGCAAAGTGAAATCTAATAAGAAAAGTGGTACAAACAATACAAAACTGTGGTTGGGAATCTGTTTCGAGGGTAGAGGAAGAAGTAAGGATGGGATTGATACTTTTTAGTCACTGTTGTTCTGACAGTCTCCCTATACTGCTCACACTGGCCCCGCTGGACTCAGAACTCTTATTCAGAATGCAGAGTACTGGGATGAGAGATGAGAGCTGGGTTACAAACCTACACCAACAGGCCATTCTTAGTTTTTAATCAGCATAAAGCAATATTTTACTTTGAGGAAGAGGTACAAAAGCATGCTAGCTCTAGGAAGTCAGCTGAGATTTAAATAGTTGCTTACTGAGAAAGCATAACGTTTTTGTACTAGGTACTACTAATTCTTTTTGCCCACTTACTATATACATTACCAACAACTCTCTTCAGTGCATATATTCTACTTACAGACTCAAAAGCTTGTTGATTTTCCTTCATATATGAGACACAAGCTCTCCTGATCTGTAAATGATGGATCTGGCTGTGAAACAACTATAAAAGAAAAGACTAGCTCACTGCCATGTCATTTCAAATAGACGTTTCTAAATTAAGACGATGAATTAGACACAAGTTTCCTAAACTAGAGCACATGTTGGAAACAAGAGAAATTAAGTGCAGCCGCTACTACACCTGATCTTAGCCAAAGGCAAAGAAGCCATACCTCCTTACGTTAAAAAATGGTCATTTTTAGTGAGATTGAGGGTTAATGACTGTGTCCTGGACTTTCAACCTCAACTTTCAACTTGTAAGGGTACAAGCTATAAATCGTTTTCTTACGCATAAACAAAGGAGTTGGGCATGCTTACAAAGGACTGAGATTAATTTCAATGTTTTCTTTAACCTCACATTAATGTACCCTCCCCGATTACAAACTGGCAATGAAAAGCAAAAAAAAAGTAGCCACAGGAGAACCGTATTTGCCCTGATCAGCAACAGCACAGTATTTCAATCTGTACTTCTCAAGCAGGCCTGGATGCTTTCACTAAGAAACGGAAAATACATAGTTGTTTCTTTCAGTACTCTACAGATTGAACTACTGGACCACGCCGCATCTCACCCTGAAATCTTACAACAAGACATCATCCACTTGTCACGCTTATATTTACCTGCTCGGAAATAGCACGAAAGAGGCAAGAGGCATCCTTGGCAACCATCTTTCGAAACAGCCCTAAACTGCCTAAATATTCATCCATTGATGCCTCATTCAAAGACTTCTGGCCGCAGAACTTTTTCCATCCTTTATGCATTGTGCACGGGATGACGAGAAAGGTACAGAGGGGTGGAAAAGAGGAAAACACAGAAGGCAGGGAAAATAGGCAGTGGCCACAAGTACTGGAGCTTGTGTAGGCAGGTATCCGAAGCAGCTCAAGGTCTAGGCAGAAGGCAGTTGCTGCAGAATCTTGGCACTTCCCAGAAGCACAAGCAAGAGGCTGACTGGCGCAGGACAGACAGGACCCTGTGAAAACACAAAAACGAAGAGCAGATGCTCCAAAGAGTAAGAAATGTGAGAAGACAACGCAGGAAGAAGGGAAACAGTTACAGAAAGGTGGGACTATAAGCAGGTGAACTCTGGAAATCTAAAGAGCTCCAGGAAGCTACTTCATGAGGCTGCAAAGGAAATTACAAAAAGACTCACATGTGTAAAACAGCCTACTCCACAAAGAGCTTTGAGATCACTCCCTGAATTCCCAAATGGCTTCTGTCCTACAGTGCCCACAAGAGTTTCAGTGAAGTAGGGGTGGGGAAGTTATTTAGTTTGCTTTAGTATTTAAAAACACCTTTTTTAAAAGACAAAGAAAAGGGGCGGGACCTCCATCAGTTGGAACAAAGACTCCCAAGCAACTAACTGCTTGCCTATTTCAGCTATGAGAATAAAATCAAGTCATTTAATTCTAGATAAAATTGTCTACTAAGACCACTAATAATTAGTCCATTAATTACGCTCGGAAACTCCAATTCTTAAGGAATGTCAGATTACTGCATAAAACTACTAAAAACTGAGAAGTGAAAACAAAGAGAGATATGGCTTGGTAGTTAAAAGCATGCGCTGCAAAGGACTTCCCAGCACCAATGTCAAGAGGGTCACTACAACCAGTATCCTCCAGTATCCATGTGCATCTGCACCCACATGTGCATACCCTCAAAAGCAAATATATGGGCTGGTGAGATGGCTCAGCAGCTGAGTGCTGACTGCTCTTCCGAAGGTCCTGAGTTCAAGTCCCAGCAACCACATGGTGGCTCACAACCACCCGTAATGGGATCTGACACCCTCTTCTGGTGTGTCTCAAGTCAACTACAGTGTATTTACATATAACAATAAATAAGCCTCATATACATAATAAGTAAATAAATAAATCTTTTTTTAAAAGCAAATATATTATTAAAAATAAATCTTTACAATGTGTAAAATGGAATCATTACGAAATATCTTACACAGAAACTGTCAAAAACGCAATTTAGAATTTGTTTTTTTTTTTGATGGCATATTATTGACATGCTGGACATGTTAGGTGTGTTTTTAAATGTTACTAGGGTACTTTGCCGGGGAAAGGTGCTCTGAATCATGGGTCGAAGACAGGAGCATTATTTCTATTATTTCATTCTGGCATCAGGCATCTTATTTTTATTTAAAATGCCAGAATACAACCTCCTTCAAGGTGTTAGAAAAAAGGTTTAGAGACACAAAGCTCAGTGATAAAGCCTGTACACTAGTATGTTAAATTCAATGCCAGAACCACAAATAAATAAGTCAAATCTTGGCTTTTTTTGTTGGTCTGACGTTGTTAAACTTATATTTTTCCATTTGTACAATGTTTTCACACTAAATTAAATATCTTATCTACACAGGTCTGATTACAAAAAAACAATAAAGGTATACTCTAAAGAAAAAACTGGACTTCAGAGATGTTGCAATGTAAAGCAGCTATTTATCTTTATTTATTTATTTATTTGGTTTTTTGAGACAGGGTTTCTCTGTATAGCCCTGGCTGTCCTGGAACTCACTCTGTAGATGAGGCTGGCCTCGAACTCAGAAATCCACCTGCCTCTGCCTCCCAAGTGCTGGTATTAAAGTACCCCACCACTGCCCAGCAGCAGCTATTTATCTTACTCTTATATAACTTCAGTCTATAAGGAAAATCATGGATCATTACTTATAAATTATGAATGAAATAAAATCATGGTAGATATGGAATAAAACCTTGATTTTCCTTACCATTCAGTTTTCATATTTTTTTTTCTAAAGAAACTAGAAAGTTTTTTTTTGCGAAAGTTCTGGGCCATTCTGTTTTGTGATCACCAATTCACAAAGAAAGACAAACTAAAGCTTACACTTAAGTTGATTTTGTCATATTCTACGAATAAAGACAAAATACAAATTGTTTACATCTACTGAACATTAAACAAAACATGAGTATAAAACTTCAACAAATACTATTAATGTACTTCCATTTGAGAAAAGAGATTGAAGGGAAAGGGTCAGGAAGATAATCAGAATATAAGCAAAACCTAGAAACAAAGATGAGAAAGCCAAGAGAAAGAGAAGTACACACTAAGAAAACAAACAACAGACAGATATAAAGAAATCATTTTATTTTTGACAAAGTAACAAAAGGCAATACAATAGATAATAAAGTATTGATATCAGATAGTGCAAGAATTGATCATTCATAATGCAAAAAGTAGCCCTAGACCTGAATCTCACATCTTGTTTACTCAATTAATGCAAAGCAGACCAGATCTAGATGTCAAATCAAAGCTGTATTCATCCTTCACCAGCTGCCTCCCAAGAAGGGGTTAAGGCAGCAAGAGAGACCCTGCAAGGGAGCCTCCCTATACAGTTTGTATTGTATAGTTTAACTTTTGAACTACAAATATTTAGAAATCAATGTGTAAAAGTTCTTTAAAATGTTTTAAGAAAAAACATTCAAGATCCATAGGATAGGCAAAATTATTTTTAAAAAGCATACAGATTGAACTTTCACAAAATTAACTTGTGTTCTGCAAATAAAATTGTTAAGTGGGTGACAATATAAGTTACAAATAAAAGTATGAATAGCTGCATATCACATATCTAAAAAGAATGTACTGAAAATATATATTTAAAAACTACTAAAAGTGTACTGGGTTGTAGCTCAGTTGATAGACTTGTCTTAGCATGATAGAGAACCTGAGTTTCTGAGTTTCGCCCTCAGCACCACATAAATCTGGCATGGTGGCACAAACCAGTAATCTCAGCTAATACATAATGATTTGAGACTGGTCTCTACTTCAAAAATAATGTCAACAATAAACAATCCTTTTTTTTTTTTTTTTTTTTTTTTTTTGGTTTTTCGAGACAGGGTTTCTCTGTGTAGCTCTGGCTGTCCTGGAACTCACTCTGTAGACCAGGCTGGCCTCGAACTCAGAAATTCGCCTGCCTCTGCCTCCCGAGTACTGGGATTAAAGGTGTGCGTCACCACGCCCTGCTCAATCCCATTTTTTAAATGGGCAAAATATTTTAGTATGTTTTCCTTAAGGTAAATGGAGGGGAGCTATCAATGTAGTAGCTGGCAGAGTGCTCATCTTGTGTGCATTATCCCAGCTTTGAGAGCTAGCTTTAAGAGGAACAGGATGTTTCAGGTTTATTCTCTATTACAGAGAGTTTCAGGCCAGCCTGGGCTAGAGTCTGTCAATAAAAAGGAGGGGAGGAGTAAAAATAGATACTAAGTAGTTAATTGTTCAGTATGCCTAGCTATTAAGGAAATTAACATCACAATGAGACATTTACATACCTACAGGGATGGCTACATAAAAAACATGAACGAGATTGTAGAGAAACTAGCCCTAAAGAATCAGATGCAAAAGGTGTGATTCCAAAACACAGGGCTCTGTTTAAATGAAATATGCCAAAGTGGCAAATCTAGATAGAAATCAGATTAGTAGTCATGGGGGCTGTGGTGCAGTCATTGGCAACAATCTATCACAATCTTTTTAGAATGATAAAAAATCTGAAAATCTCCTAATGGTTTCACTGAATATTACCAAATTATACTCTTGGTTTTTGACAGGGGTTCTCTACCTATGTAAGTCTGGCTGTCCTGGAACACCTTTGTGAACCAGGCTAGCCTCAAACTCAAGAGATCCATCTACTTGCCTCTGTGTCCCAAATGCTGCCAAATTATGCTCCTTTAAAACTGGTTAATTTCGGCCAGGCATGGTGGCGCACGCCTTTAATCCCAGCACTCGGGAGGCAGAGGCAGGCGGATTTCTGAGTTCGAGGCCAGCCTGGTCTGCAGTGAGTTCCAGGACAGCCAGAGCTACACAGAGAAACCCTGTCTCGAAAAACCAAAAAAAAAAAGCAGAAAGGATAGAGTTTAAAGTTGAGCTCAATGGGAGAGCCCACATCTAAAAAAATATATGCCAAAAATGACAAGATATGATAATAAAATGCTGGTACTACAAAATAAACAGTAACCCAGAGTGAAGTTGAAAGAGACCTAGAAATATGTAGGCAGGACAGTGAAAAAGATCACCAGCACTAAGCATAAGGAGGTTACTGAAGTTAAGTCAAAGGCTAAAGAAATTCTCTTAAAACTTTTATCATGTTAAAACAAGAGATATATATCTCCCCCAAAGATCCAACTTTAAATAGTTATAAATTTCTTCACAGAAGAAACAGAAATAACAAAACAATGAGAGCTGGGGATAGCTGTCAATTGGTACTATGTGAATAGCATAAATGAAATGAACCCCTGGGTTCAGACTCTAGTACCACGTAAACTGGGCATAGTGCCACATGCCTTTTATGCCCAAGACTTGAGCAGTAAAGGCAAAAGAATAAGAAGTTTAAGGTCATCTTCAGGGACAAATCAGGTTAAAGGCCAGCCTACGGTACATGAGATCCTGTCAGAAAAACAGATAAAGATAGAAACTCAGGTAAAAAATTACCATGCCAAAAATGGATAACCAAAAATAAATTTCTAGATATCAACAATCTACTGAGACTAAATCACAAAGAGAAAAAAAAAACCCTTGAGGAAATAAAATGTAATGTAAATATAAGTAACATAGAAGTAATGAAATATCTATCAAACAAAATTAAAGGAACATATAGGAAATAAGATAATATAAATGTAAATTACATGTAAGTAATAAATATCTCCTGCCAAACAAAATCTAGGGCTAGAGATACAAGCAAAGGCCTGGGCTCAATCTCCAGTACCACACACATACTCACCCCCACACAAAGACACACAAACAAAATCTAAATGACCATCAGTATTTGAGTAAGTAAGAAAATATAGTGTAATACAATAGAACACTATTCGATCTTTTAAAAGTAGAAACCCTACCACCTATCACTTTTGGCAACTTGAACAAATGTTTTCCAATCTTGAGTATTAGTATAAGTGAAATAGAGTAGGCACAAATGTATGACATATTTGAAATCTAAAAAAGTTGAAATCATAGAAGCAATAGTTACCAGAGTTTGCACCCTGAATAGTTAATGGAGAATAGGAAATCGATTAAATGGCACAAAATGTTATCTTTGTTAAGAGGCATGTTTGAGATATAGTAAACATCAGGATGAGTAGTTGATAATATACATTTAATTATCACCATACACTTCACATATTTCACCATAAAAATAAAAGGATAAATTAGCTTGATTTAAATCATCACACACTGCCTACAGGTCAATATGACACTATACTCTAAAATGTATAAATACTTGTAATCAAAAATACTAATTCTAAGTTTCACCATTTAGGCCTTGACTATCATCTATTCAAGTTCAAAAGAACTTGAGTATACTATAAACACAAAATACACAAAATACTAGAAAACTAACTATTGATGTTTGCAAAATTGTTATAAAATTGCAATATAGGATATATACACAAGAGATATATCAGAAATGTATATGTAAAGTATAAGTTACAGTTAACTTAGTAAAAATGGATTTTTAAGATTATGGACCAAATGTTAGATTACATTTCCATGTAATAGAAAGCAATTTTAAGGGCTGGAGAGATGGCTCAGCAGTTATGAGCACACTGACTGCTCTTCCAGAGGACCGGAGTTCAATTACCAGTAACCACATGGTGGCTCACAACCATCTGTAATGGGATCCAATGCCCTCTTCTGGTATGCATGAAAACAGAGAACTCATATACATTAAATAATTTTAAAAAGTACTTTTAAAAAGTAACTAAAAGCAACTAAAAGCTATAACTATTTTAAAAAAACCCAAAAGCTTACAATTATTGTATAGTTAAAAAAAATGCAGGACTCAAGGCAAAAGGATGTTTTCATAAGCAAACTGTCACCTCTGGAGTCTTTCAAGTACAGAATTCAGATTAATGTTAAAAACTCTGTCAAGTAAAACTTGAAATACCTTGACTTAAAACCCCACATTAGCCGGGCGTGGTGGCACATGCCTTTAATCCCAGCACTCGGAGGCAGAGGCAGGCGGATTTCTGAGTTGGAGGCCAGCCTGGTCTACAGAGTGAGTTCCAGGACAGCCAGGGCTATACAGAGAAACCCTGTCTTGAAAAAACAACAAAAAAAAACCCACATTAAATATAAAATACCACAAGGTCATAGTCAGAAATATTACCGCACATAACAACGGCATAATTGGTGGATAATTAAATCTACATTACAGTGTTCTAACAGTTCAGTATTAAAAGAATAGGAAGCCTAGAACTTTTTCCAGTATCTGAATTTGAATAGATTCTCTAAGAGTAGCCATTCAAGCCACAAAGTCATTTAAAAGGTTAAATGGGCCAGGGGGTGGTGGGGCATGCCTTTAATCACAGTACTTAGAAGACAGAGGTATGCAAATCTTTGTGAATTCAAACCCAGCCTGATCTACAGAGTTCCAGAACAGCCAGGGCTGTAACATAGAGAAATTCTATGTCACCAAAAGATAAAATAAATGAATAAAATAAGGCTAAGTGACCTACATAAACTTTACAGCTCAATTTTTTCTCAAATGAGAGAAAAGTTACTTTAAAAAAAAAAGACCTATGAAACATTAAGATTCTATCTCTGGAAGTGAATAAAAACCTTTTCTAAAATCTTAGTGGAGAGTTGGTGAAAAGGCTGTGAAAAAGCAGGGCCTGGTGGCGAAAAACAAAAACAAAACAAAAAAAAAAAAAAAAAGAAGAAAAGGCTGTAAATATAACTTGGTAGTTTTGCAATGACCGAGCACATTAAAATGCTAGATGGTAGGCACAATGTGATGGTAAACTTGAAACTGAGGAGGTGGTGACAAGGGATCACTGTCGCTCACTTGCCAGCCACTCTAGCCTAGATAATGAAGTTTTGGCCAGTGAGAAACCATCCTAGAGGTGGATGGTATTTAAGGGTAAACCTTGAGAATTTGTCTTCAGGTCTCCTCATGCACAGGTATGAATACAAATAGGTACAAGCATAAACAGATTGTTGCCTATATACAATAAAGGCGCAATTTCTATTAAGTCTAAACTATGGAGATGTGGACTAACTACATACTCTCATACTTATGTAATTCTCACCAAAATTTTAGCCCAAAGTAGCTTCTGCCTGAGTACATAGTACTTCACAGGAACCTACTGTTATCATCAGTAAAAATTTAACATTAGCCCAAATGAGAATCAGGAAAGTAATTCTGCTAAAACAATGTGAATATGGCCCAGGTAAAATGTTTAGAACTAGGTACATACATCTAGTCACTATCATATGTATTGACTGATTTTTTTTTTCTACTGTGTACCTGAAACTTAACAGAAGTGACATCTCCTAAATGCTGGGATTACAGTCATGCACCATCAAGCTAAACTCTGAACTTACTATTTTTTTATGGATAAACTGTATCTAAACTTTCTATAAAAGAACTATTACACTTAAAAATATGTTAAGGTGGCTAGAGAGATGGCTCAGCTGTTAACAGCATTGATTGCTCTTCCACAGGTTCTGAGTTCAATTCCCAGCAACAACTTGGTGGCTCATAAGCTACTACAATGGGATCTGATGCCCTCGATGCCCTCTGCTGGTGTGTCTGAAGACAGCTACAGTGCACTCATGAATAAAATAAAAATCTTAAAAAAATATATTATCTTGCCAGGCAGTGGTGACGCATGCCTGTAATCCCAGCACTTGGGAGGCAGAGGCAGGTGGATTTCTGAGTTCGAGGCCAGCCTGGTCTACAGAGTGAGTTCCAGGACAGCCAGGACTGCACAGAGAAACCCTGTCTCGAAAAAAAATATTATCTTAAAATTTCTGAAGCCAAGTGAAATTCAAGTGATAATATGTGCTGGTGAGGATGTGGAGAAAGTGGGAAAGAACCTCGAATTCATTGGCACGGGGGAAATTTACTGAACAGAACTCTAAGGGCTCATGCTCCAAGATCAACAATTGATAAATGGGACTTCATGAAACTGGAAAGCTTCTGTAAGGCAAAGGGCATAGTTGATAAGACAAATCGGCAACCAACAGATTGGGGAAAAAATCTTCACTAACCCCACATCCAACAGAGGGCTAATATTCAAAATATATAAAGAACTCAAGAAGTTAATCACCAAAAAACCAAACAACCCAATCAAAAAATGGGGTATAGAACTGAGAATTCACAAATGAGGGATCTAGAATGGCTGAGAAGCACCTAAAGAAATGTTCAAAGTCCTTAATGATCAGAGAAATGCAAATCAAATCGACCCTGAGACTCTACCTTACATCAATCAGAATGGCTAAGATCAAAACCTCAGATGACACCACCATGTTGGAGAGGATGTGGAGAAAGAGGAACACTCCTCCATTGCTGGTGGGATTGCAAACTGGTACAACCACTCTGAAAAATCAATCTGGAGGTTCCTCAGAAAATTGGAAATAGATCTACCTGAAGACCCAGCTATACCACAAAGACATGTGCACCACTATGTTCATAGCAGCCTTATTCATAATACCTAGAAACTGGAGGTAACCCAAATGTCCCTCAAGGTTAGAATGGATGCAGAAAATATGGTTCATTTACACAATGAAATACTATTCAGCTATTAGAAACAAGGACATAATGAACTTTGCAGGCAAATGGATGGAACTAGAAAATATCCTGAGGTAATCCAGACCCAAAAGGACATGCATGGTACTAAGTGGATATTAGCCAAAAGTACAGAATGCCCATGATACACCCCACAACACAGACCCTAAGAAGTTAAACAAGATCCAAGTAAAGATGCTTAAATCCCACTTAGAAGGGAGAAAATCATCATAGGAGGTCGGAGGGTAAGCCCTGGCTTGGAGAGGGGAGGGGTAAAGGGTGGTAGAAGCAGGTATGGGAGGAGACAGCAGAGACCCAGGGGGCCAGAATGAATGGAAATATTCAGCTGCTGGGGGTGGGAGTTACCTCTAAAAAGTCCCAGAGACCTAAGATGGGGGGACCCAGATGGCAACTGTGAAAATTAAGTGAACAGAGGATATAGCTCAGTGGTAGAGTGCATATTTAGCATGTGCAAGGTCCTCGGTTCAAACCATACCACCTCTATCCAGAAAAAAAAAGGGGGGGGTGAAATGGATCAACAGCAAAATCCTGGTACCAGGCCTAGAGACCCACATTTGACCCCAGGAACATGGCTGAAGGAGAAAAATGGTCCCAATTGTCTTCTGACTTCCATATGCACATGTCCACACATACAAAAAATTAAAAAAATAAAAAAGTAACAGCCAAGTCATACTGTTATATTTTTTGGATTTATTCGCTATCATTTAAGACATTGTTAAGATTGTCACATTCTACCTACATATCTCCATGTACTCGTGTGAATGTAGCCATGTGTCCTACGGTGAGCTCTATCCTAACTTTTTACCTTGCTTAGTAACAGGTATCTTTTTGTGAATACTAGGCTGCTTAGTCCAATGTCTTCCTGAAAATTCTATCTATATCTACCAATTTCATCATAGGCACAAGGATTTTAAATACACACTGCCATGCCTAAGATTTATACTGAAGATGCAAACTCAGGTTCTCACATTTATACAAGTACTTTACTCACTAAACAATTTCCCCAGCCCTTGTCTATCTTAGAGGAACAAATATTACCAGGAATGGTGGCGTGTGCCTGTAATCCCAGCACTTGAAGGATCAGAAGTTCAAAAGATGAACATATCTATTTTATTCTTCAGGATAAGCGTACTCTATCAATTACTTTGATCTTTTTCAAATTAGCTTCTACAAAGTAAACCCATTCTTTCTGCTTAATACAAAAATGCTCTCGAGATTATGATCCTACAAATGCTGATTTTCTCACCAAAATGTTACATTGTTAGCATTTTTTTTTATTCAAAAACATCTACTATTTGATTCTTATTAACATCTTTTAAATTTTTTTGGTTTTGTGGTTTTGTTTTGGATTTTAGAGACAGTTTCTCTGGGTAGGGTTTCTCTATGTAGAAAAGGATGGCCTTGAACTTAGATTTAGATACACCTGCTTCTGGCTCCCAAAGGCTAGAATTAAAGGCATGTGCCACCATTGCCCAGCTTTTGCTTTTTTGAAATTTTAGTACAAAACTGTGAAGGCTATAGTTTTCAAAGTTAGGGAAACCTCAAACATTTACTAAAATTAGGATCTAGACACAACTGTAATGTTTATGCCACAAAATCCTTGTATTTATAGTAAATATATGGGTTTATACTGTTCTACAAAAACATGTCATGAATTTATTTTGATTTTATCATATTCCATGAACTGGACTTAGGGGTATTTTAAAGTGTTGAGAGTTTATTTTTGTAATCCAACAACTTTATCCAAAAATGCAGAAAATTTTTCTGGCTGGCCAGGAGGATAACATTTCAGTGTTGATAAATCCATTGACTGTAACAGCCCAGGAAGCATGCTAAAACGAAAGAAGAAAAATATCAGGTAACATGAGAGAAAATTCTGGAACTTATCTGCTGCCTGTTACCCATTTGATGAATGAACAGTTGTGCTGCCAACAGAGAATACTATAAAATGTCAAAAGAATTGAATAGACATTCTATAAACGTTTTTTTTAAAGATTATATGTAAGTACACTGTAGCTGTCTTTAGACACACCAGAAGAGGATGTCAGATCTCATTACAGATGGCTGTGAGCCACCATGTGGTTGCTGGGATTTGAACTCAGGACCTTCAGAAGAGCAGTCAGTGCTCTTACCCACTGAGCCATCTCACCAGCCCTGAATAGACATGCTTTTTTTCTTTAAATATTTATTTATTTATTCATTCATTCATTTCATGTATTTGAGTACACTGTAGCTGTCTTCAGACACACTAGAAGAGGGCGTCAGATCCCATTACAGATGGTAGTGAGCCACCATGTAGTTGCTGGGATTTGAACTCAGGACCTCTGGAAGAGCAGTCAGTGCTCTTAACCTCCGAGTCATCTCTCCAGCCCTTAATAGACATTCTTATCTGGGTCAAATGAAGTGCTTCAGAAATGTTATTTAAAGGAAAATATATGTATATTGATTTCTACTACTCTCCAGGACCACACAAATATAAAGCAAAATTTACAAAAAACGATAAATAAAACCAAAAGAAAGCAAGCAAGGATGACTATAATGCATCATTCATACAGACTAAGAAAATTTTTTAAATTAATATTTAATGTATATTGGTGATCTACCTGCATGTATGTCTGTGGGAGGGTGTCAGATCCTATAGAACCAGAATAACAGTTGTAAGCTGCCATGTAGGTGCTGGGGATTGAACCAGGGTCCTTTGGAAGAGTAGCCATTACTCTTAACCACTGAGCCATCTCTCCACCCCATGAGAAAACTTTACTGAAAACTATCTTGAATTGTTAACTAATAAATCAGTATTTCATCACCATGCATAAAGTTCTAAACAACAGCATAGAACTATTACTTCAGAAACTATTAAATAAGTCAGCTAAATTACAACAGGCATATTTCCATCCAACGTAGGGTTGGGGAAATGATTTAACTACACCAAAAATATAATAAATGCTTCTTGATACTTTCATTTGAGTAATTTTTCTAGAATAAAGTTTCTGAAAGTTATCGTATCCTAAACTTTTATATTGATACAGATATAACCATAAAATTAATCTCTCTATAAGGTCATTTACTTTTTTTAAATGCCACATTAAAAAAGTTTTTAAAAATCAAGCAACTAGGAATTACTGACCTGGCCCTTTGGCAAGCTTCTAGTGTCCCAAAGAACTAACAGAAAAAGCACTTTTCTTCAAGCTTCTATTGCAGATGCTGATAAGTTCCTATCGAATTCTAATTCACTTCATAAGGCAATATTGCTTACCAGATCCCTTTGCTTAAAGAGCTTCAGTGGCTTCTCATTAAACATAAAATAGTATTAGAACTCTTTTTTTTTTTTTTTTTTTTTTGGTTTTTCGAGACAGGGTTTCTCTGTATAGCTCTGGCTGTCCTGGAACTCACTTGGTAGACCAGGCTGGCCTCGAACTCAGAAATCCGCCTGCCTCTGCCTCCCGAGTGCTGGGATTAAAGGCCTGCGCCACCAGGCCCGGCCGTATTAGAACTCTTACATGAGCTATGCCCTCCCAGTTTCACACTTACTCTTGGGAACAATGTTTCTACCATATGAACCTTCCCTGTTCCTCAAGCATTCCAAACCCAAGTTCATTTCTACATTAAGGCCTTTTAAACTCATCTTCATATTAACTGGTTCTTGCTTCTAATTTAGGACTCACTGCTAACATTAGGGCCATAGCCTCTCCTGAGGTCTACCCAATTCTTCCTTACCCCAGCCAAGATATCGCCCCATTTTTTTATCTGTAGCGGAAGATCACCATGTGAAATTCTACCACCATAATATAAATGCAATGCTTGCCACTGTACCCTGAACACTTAAAACAGTACCCACATTATATTAGGTAGAAGAGAGTATGTGAATGAATATAATTAATTTAGGGCTTCCATTGAAGTTACTAAAAATGTCTAATATCAACTGACAATTAAAAATCATTATATACATATATAAAACTGTCAAAATAACTTAACTATCCCTTAACTAAGTAGGCACCTTCTTTAACCACTGAAAACCCGAGTAGTGAGCTACAATACTAAGATTCTTGGAAACCTGCACACCCATATGTATATGTACGTCACACACTGAAATTCACAAAGAGTTAGCTGTAAACACAGGAACAGACAGGGCAAAGAACACAGTCAAAGCAACAGACAAATGAAAAGTTTTGGATGAGAAAAATCAAAGTATGACTGATGAGTATGAAAAAGGTAAAAAAAAAAAATCAAATGGTTTAGTCAGGTGGCTAATAAAAGCAGGGGAAGGAGGAACTGAAGGCAAGAGACCAATAGATCAGTCTCTAGTATACCTGCAGGTACAGTAGAAGAGATGGCCTTCTTTGTGCAACTGCTTTGCCAGTTCAAACTGATGATTGTTCATTAACTTTTCATTTACAACTACCACAAGTGGTTTGCCTTTTTCCAGACTCTCCAAACAGCTTCCTGCACCTGCAAAAATAAAAGCTACTGACTCAGTTTTTTAATTTACAATACTATATCATTATAGTTTTTATTCTAAACTCGAATAATTTAGTCCATGAGATTGTATGAACCAAATGACAAATGTAGGTCAGGTTTAACGGTACATGCCCCAAATCCCTAGCATATGGGAGACTGAAGCAGGAGGATCATGGATTTAGGAGACTTAAACAATATACAAAAAGAATTCAAAGCAGAGCTAATGGTATAAACACATAAACATACTATGATGCTATACATTTTAGTAATGTCTATTCCTTTGGGTTTTTATTTCCATGCTTGCTTGCTTGAGACATGGTCTTGCTGACCTAGAATTCTTTGTAGACCGGAATGGACTCAAAGACCCATCTGCCTCTGCCTCCCAAGTGCTGGGATCAGAGGTGTGTGGAGAGGTATGTACCACTACCACCCAGGAGTAATGTCTATTTCTAAGGAGTTTTCTCTCCTCAAATTAGTCTTTGGAAAAAAGCAGTATGTTCCCCCACAAGCACCCATAACAATCAAAACTACACTTATCCCCACAAAATAATTTTTCTAAAGTACTAGGAATCTCAGGGACTCCATCAGGTTGATGAAAGCTACAAACTACTAAAACTATAAGCATAAAATATATATGTAAAACATGATATTTTCTAAGTTGATGCTTATGTCTCTAGATGCATAATTTTTACATATAAAATTTTATTACCACAGGCTACATAAAAATAAAGAAAATGCTACTGTGTTTTACATACATTCAATAGAAATATTAAAAAGACAATGTCTTTTTTTAAGATTTTATATATGTGAGTACACCATCGCTGTCTTCAAACACACCAGAAGAGGGCATCCTATCCTATTACAGATGGTTGTGAGCCACCATGTGGTTGCTGGGAATTGAACTCAGGACCTCTGGAAGAGCAGTAGGTGCTCTTAACCCCTGAGCTATCTCTCCAGTCCATAAAGACAATCTTTAAATGGCAATTTCAACAACTACAATTCTACCACTGAAAAGGCTTAATGTCCTTCAGATCTAAGCCCAAATACTTATTTCAAATTTACAATGTTATGATTATTGCATACATTATCTTTCCCCTGTGTTTACAGTTTCCTACTATAAAACTGGGCTAAAATAACTTCATAGCCTTCTCTTACCAAGAAACATCCTGCTCTCCACTAAAGTTCTCTATACTCAAGGTAAGTCAAACAATTCTAGTAAAATAGGGGCTGTGATGAGTTTAACTTATAGACTTTTGAGACAGGGTCTCAGGTAGCCCAGGCTGGTCTTCCCCTCTCACTAGCTGTACTTACAGGTGTAAGCCAACAGCTAGGGCTTTTCCCATGCTAAGCATGTACCTTACCACTGAATTACATAGCAAGCCCTCTTGAATTCAATCTGAAAAAGTGTCTATGACTTCTTCTTTTCCCCCCTTGGATTTTTTTTTTTTTGAGACAGGGTTTCTCTGTGTAGCCTTGGGCTGTCCTGGAACTCACTCTGTAGACCAGGCTGGCCTCAAACTCAGAAATCCACCTGCCCCTGCCTTCCAAGTGCTGGGATGAAAGGCATGGGCCACCACGCCCTGCATGACTTCTTTTAAAACACAGACCCCCCCCAAATTCTCAGATCCTTTACCTGCGTGGCTAATGACAAGATCAGCTTGCTGAAGGTCTTCTTTCAAAGAATCCTTATACCTGTAAACATCCAGAGTGAATGACTCAGTACTGAATGGCTCGGGCACCACAGTGCCTCTACCAATTTGGAGGACAAGTTGGTTGTAACCCAGACTCTTGAGGATCTAAAACAGGAAAATAAGAAAACAAGGCGCTTTTAAATTAATTCTTTCGACAACACCAGTCAAGCAAGCCCCAAGTTCCAGCTCAAAAGCAGCAGCCAGCCATGTGAAAGCCATCTGTGGCCTACCAGTTTTCAAAATTAACCCTTTTCCCCCTTCCGGGCACCTCCAAGAAACCTTACTTACCACCCACCTGCTGGTGGAGCACAAAATAAACAAGTGTACCTTGAAGGAGGAGGAGGAGGAGTGGAAAACTAGGTGGGAACCAAGGGAAGAGCTTGTTTAGGTCCCACCAGTTGAGCTGAGACACAACAAAGCAGTAGGAGGTCACCGCGGGAGCCACCCAGAGGGAAAAGACCCTCTTTACCTGTTCAAGGAGTCGAATGTCAGTGCATCAGGGCAATCAATTACCAGCTGGGAGTGGTCTGGAGCCAAAGTGCAACAGGACGACCTGCTACGGGGGAGGAGGGGCGAGCCAAGGTGTCACGGGGCAACCTGTTACCGGCGCGCGGGGAGGGGGTCGCGAGATAAGGTGTCACGTGGCAACCTCTTAATGGTGAGCAAGGAGAGGGGGGTCGCGAGCCGACGTGCCACTAGGCAACCCTTTACCGGCCTGGAGACATGGGCCGGAAGCGCTAAGGGGCAACCATTATCAGCCCGCCGCGGCTTGAGAGCGTGGACCGAGGTGCTGCAGGGAAAACCTAATACCACCATGAGGGGGTTGGGGGGGCTGGGGGGGCCGCCCACACACAGACCCTGCGGGGAAAACCGCGTCCCGCCTGAGGGGGTGGGGCCTTGCGGACAGAGGCGCGGCGAGGGAAAACCCGCTTGCCATCCTGGAGGAAATGGGGGGTCGCGGGCCAAGGTCTTGCGGTGGGAGGGAGGGGGAGATATTAAAGGCTTAAGGGGATAGGGTCAGCGTCAGCGGACCTCAGAGCCTCAGAGCAGCCTGTTTCCAGTTGAGTGGGGGAGTCGCGGACGAAGGGGCCCGCCAGCAAAACCCCTTAGTGGCCTGAGAAGGTGGGAGGTCGCAGCCTGGGGCGCCAAGGGGCCCGAAAGAGCTTCGGGGAGGGACCGAGCCACGGAAGCCGGACGTGGAAGGAGTAGAGGCCCGGGGAGGAGGCGCCGGGAGTGAGAGGAGACCCGAGGAGGGGCGGTGGTGGAGAGAGGCCGTGGGGAAACGGGAGTCGCAGGGAGAGAGTGCCAAGGGAAGGATGACAGTCGTGGGGGAAAGCCGTGGGAAGACCAGTGAGGTCGCTGGAAGAGGCTCAAGAGGAAGAGAGAAGAAACGCTGGGCTGGGGGGACTGCCGGAGCCGGAGCCACAGCCGCCGAGCCGCCTTTCAGCTTCCCCCCCGGCGCCTGGCGAAGGCGAGCAGAGCTTAAGCGGCCAGCGCCAAAGCCGCCCGAGCCCCGACTCACCTGAACGCAATCGCTAGCGACCACCCGAGCGACGAGCTCGTCGAAACTGGTGGTCCCGACGGTCACAAACGCTCTCTTCATCGCGCGGGTTCCAAGATTCCGAATTGCGGGAGCGGATGTGACGTAAGGCGGCTCGCACCAATGCCGAAGGGGAAGCGGGGAGGGGGGGCGGGAGGAGGCGGAAGTCCGTGGGGGCACGCCGCACTTTGACACGAGTCAGGGAGAGGCGGAAAAATTCGACTCGCTTGGGCGTTCCCTCCTTCCCCACGCTCCAGAGCCATAGTGCGTGAAGCGCTTCAGGCAGAGAGCCTGCGGGCTGTTGGAGTCCCAGCATGGCTGGCGAGGTTTTATACCCTTTGCAGGTAGCACAGGTGTTAGCTATCAGAAAGTATGGCAGCACTCGGGAGGCAGAGGCAGGTGGATTTCGGAGTTCGAGGCCAGCCTGGGCTATAAAAGCCAAAAAAAAAAAAAAAAAAAAAATGGAAACTTGCCAAGTGCAATTTTCGTCTACCAAGATACCCCGAACACCTACTAAACAGTGTTTAAGTACCGCACCTCTTTCCCTGCTAAGTCTGAGATGTTCCGGTGACAACATAAATGTCCACGGCTCTTGGTTCATATGAACCTTTTGCAATAAGAATAGCTCTTGTCAGGCAGACCTTGCTAGATCTTTGAGGTGCACTTTTAGCCCTGGCATAATAGTTCACAAGAGTCAAGAGGACTGATTGCTGGCAGCTCCAAGTCAGCAATAGTTAGATGATAGGCAGGTAATGAAGACTCAGAAAAAAAAAAAATAAACATTCAGCTACAGTAAATGATATTGAACTGTTTTTGTTTTGTTTTATCCCTGCTGTGAAAGTAAGGAAGTGACATTTTATTTGGTGGGTTTATTTTGGATAGTTTTTAAAAGACGGTGTATCCAGTAGCCCAGGCTGACTTAGAATTCCCTATATAGCTGAGGATGACCTTGATCTGATAAACTGGTAGTGTCACAGCTATGGGTTCTTGAGATTGGTGTTTTAATGGGCTGTAATAAACAATAACAAGCTGGGGAAAATGATTTTTTACTTAATACTCCTCATGGACCAAGTATTATGTATGGTAGATAAATCTCATCTCAATTTGCCAGACATTGAGCTAGTGCGTAGATGATCTGAAGTGTCATAACGTTGCTATTTTTCTTTTAACAGGACCTCAAGATTTCTGAAATGCCTAAATTATATTGTTTTGTTTTATCCAGTCTGCTTCCATTTCTGCTAGCATGCAACAAAGATGATGCTTTCTGAGCCAGAGAAATGGCAGTTTGGCTGAAAGCACCGGCATCGTAGCCTCATGACCTGAGTTCAATCCCAGGACCCATGTGATGGGGGGGGGGGCGGAAATCAACTCCTATAAGTTGTTTTCCAACCTGAAACATGCTCAACATAGCACATGCACCACCCCCATATAGAATCAAATACTTAAGGGTAATGCACGTGCTTTAAATTGCTCTTTATCAGCTCCGCACAATAGCACACAGCTGTAATCGAGTTACCCAAGATTGGGTGAGAGCCCCGCCCCGCCCAGGTAACCAGTCCAACTAAATTAAGCCACCCACCAATAGTCAATAAGTCGATTATAGAGCTAAGTAGACTGGGACCAAAAGCTGCTGAGGCATCGATCTGGTGGCAGGGCAATATGACTGCACACCGCAGTGATGACCAGCTCCACTTTCTTGAGAGCCATCTACAAGGGCAAGAGAAGCAGCAGTCCCTGCTCTCCCAACCTACAACAGTAGAGCTCTTCAGGCTTGCTCAGCCAAGAGAAGGTGATGTCATTTACTAAGCCTGCCAGGGCATGGTGTGACCTCTGCAGACAAGTCAGCCAAGGGAAGGAGTCAGGAGGAGAGGGTCTCCAGCTCCAGCCTGAAAACCTTCAAGCCCAGCTGAAGCTGCGAAACATATCAAAACCCATAAGTGCCTACCTCCTTCCCCTCCCCCCCCATCTACCTACACTTTTAGTTTCCTCCTGAGGAAACAGGAATACAGGGAGTGGAGTCTGCTCTACCAGCAGCAAAATGCAAAGCCAGCAGGACTGATGCCTGATGCCCTCCTTTCCTCTCCCAGAATCCCAAACTGTCCGTCTGTCCGTGTTCCGGGGGGGAGAAGGCTGATCCCCACCAGCCTTAGTCTTTTTCCCCTAGCAAGCTATACCTTGGACGGTGACTGACCTTGCTTTTGTCCCAGGGCTCATGCTATCCCAAAGCCCTCTGCTCTCTCCTGCCACTGAACATCCCCAGTTCACCTGTCCCTGGTCACTTCAGACTCACAAGGGAGAAGAGGAGACTCTGTTTCTCTCGATGTTTGTACTAGCTGGTTTTGTCCTTGAGATAACCAGAATGTAGCCCATAAGCGGACCTCCTCATCACCCAGTGGAGTACCCCACCCTGCCACTCAGTGGAAAAGAGGAAACCCTGTGTGGATGAAATTCTGAGTGGGTGTGTGTTGTTGACAAGTGTCGGCCAAACCTCAGACCCAAGGGAAAAGTATCCAAGCACTTGAGGCTCAGAGGGATGGATAGCAAAGTCTTCGCTTTGTCCAAGTGTGACTGTTGGTAGTGAGTGCAGAAAATGTCCTCTGTCGCTTTCTTCCCATAGATGTTTAAGGTCTGAAGACTGCCAGTGCTGATCCTGAATGGGTAAACAACTCTGGAAGCCCATCTGTGTGGTTCTGGTGACTGGAGTTTGGGGGAGGGGAATACAAGCAGGTGGAAGAGAGGGAGCCAGAGAAAGCAGATTAAAGAAACAAAGAGGTCCAGTGACCCTTCCTCTTCCAAAGTCCATCTTTCTGGATCCTCACATGGGGTTTAGGTTTAAATAGAGGGGAAGAGGAATGGATAACTGAACAGTTCTGGTTAGGATGTAATCCGGCTTATCTAGACTTCAGTCTGTCCTGTAAGGTGGTCTGACAAGTTGGGAGAACTAAGTGAGATTTTGTTTCGGAAAGTCAAGTCTCAGCTCTGGCTAGCATCAGGTTTCAGGAGATTGCCTGGAGGAAATTCCAGTTCCTGGGGGACCAATGTTCTAACTGTGATAGTCAAAGGAAGGAGCACATGTATCTCTTAGAGTATCTTCATTCCTACCAGAATGATTACAAATCTCCCCAATTAGGAGATAAAGGGGGATTAGGAGTTCAATTTCATCCTTAGCTACAGAGGAAGTTGGAGGCTGACTGAAAAACAACAACAATAACAACAACAACAAAGAAGCAAAAAGAAAATAAAGGAAATGTTAGTTTCTAAGGATGATGGAAGAGAAAGTTTATTGGAGAGAGAGAGAGAGAGAGAGAGAGAGAGAGAGAGAGAGCAAAGCCAGAGGCAGAGAGAGCATAGCCAGAGACAGGACATTTGGGACTGTCCAGAGTGATAGTGACCCTGAGCCAGGTGAGAAGAGGAGGGAACCAGGTACCTGGAGGCCCAAGGAGGAGTGGTACCGGAAAATGACTGGATTATATATGGATGGGAAGGTAGAGGGAGGGCAGCCCAACCCCTATGCTGGAGAAGTTTAGGGAAGGGGGTGGAGCATGCCAGCCTGGAGGGCCCTGTAAAGGATAGGGACAGAGGGTACTCTGAGAACCTGCTTGACCAGGTCCACTTTGATATGTTAAAATAGGCACCTCAGCCTTTTGTCCCCTGGTTTGAGACTTAACAGAGGCCAGGCTGGTCTACAAGTGACCCTGTCTGAAAAAGAAAAACTTATCATTTACAAATGTTGGAGACATAACTGTGTCACTTAATAAAAATGAATCCCGAGCCGGGTGTGGTGGCGCACGCCTTTAATCCCAGCATTCGGGAGGCAGAGGCAGGCGGATTTCTGAGTTCGAGGCCAGCCTGGTCTACAAAGTGAGTTCCAGGACAGCCAGGGCTATACAGAGAAACCCTGTCTC
>NC_034613.1:122729417-122731603 GCF_900095145.1 Mus pahari | reverse complement strand
TCTCTCTCTCTCTCTCTCTCTCTCTCTCTCTCTCTCTCTTTCTCTCTCTCTTTCTATCTCTCTCTATCTCTCTCTCAAAAAAGTTGTTTTGCACACAATTACAATGACATATTTATTAATCTTATTAATCACTGTTGAATGTTTATTATGTGGTAATACCTGTGATAAGTACTTTTCGTGAGTTATTTAATGAAAAATGGTTAGGGTCATTTGACAAATGAAAATACTGTTCTAGATTTATTTGTAGTCGTAGCATAATTTTAAGCAGTATGCCTACTTTATAGTTTACTTTCACTATTATATTAATATAATCATCAATATGTTAATATTTAAAGTCATCCTACACACTTGAATTTGAAGGTCAGCAATTTGGAAACACAATTTGGAGCTTTGATTTAGTACTTGTAATAGATTTGGAAAGTTCAGAGCCATCCACCATGAGGATGTGACCTTCACCTGCCTTAAAACTCCCAAGTTCTTTGAAGTTTCTGTATATATCCGAAGCACACAAGAACTCTGTGTGTTTAGTTTTTTGTCAATTTGACACAGGCAAGGGTTATCTGCAAAGAAGCAACCTTAATTGAGACCATGATTCCACATAAGATTGGCCTGCAGGCAAGTCTGTGGCGACACCCTTGATTAATGATTAATGTGCAAGGCCTAGGCCACTGTGGGTGGTGCCATCCCTGGGCTGATGGTTGTACACAAAGCAAGCTGAGCAAGCTGTGGGTAGCAGGCCAGTAAATAGTGTTCTCCAGTGCTTTTTGTTTTAATTCCTGCCTCCAGTCTCCTGCCTTGGGTTCCCTAAACCATCCCTGTGATCTGGAAGTGTAAACTAAATAAAGTTTTCCTGCCCCAAGTTGTTTTTAAATATTAGGCTACTGCCCCATTTAGATTAGAGGGAAAGTCCCAAGGCAATGAATGGATGTCCTCAAAACAAATGCACAAGCAAATCGCCAACAGGAGGAATACATGCTGTGTGTGTGTGTGTGTGTGTGTGTGTGTGTGTGTTACAGTGAAGAAATTCTATGCTTAAGGTACAGAGTTAAGTTAGTATCCTAAACCTGCCTGCACTTTGAATTCCATGTCTAGCAAGGACAGACCACCTCTAAAATGAGAACAGTTATCTATTACGGAGACACTACCCCTGGAAACAGATGATCGGGTAGGAATCCAGTTGAGCCACTTGAGTCATCATAATGATCAACACTTTATTTACCTTGCTATACCATCTGATCTGAGACACTGTTAGGTATAACCATACCTTGACCAAGACTGCCTACATTTTTCTGTTACGTTTATTCATGTATGTATTTATATGTGGGAAGGGATGAGAGTGTGTGTGTGTGTGTGTGTGTGTGTGTGTGTGTGATAACTCATGTGGGGACGTCAGAAGACAATTTGTAAGTTGACTCTTTCCTTCCTCTATGTGGTTTCCTAGGATCAAACTCAGGTTATCAGACTGGGTGGCAAGAACCTACAGCAGTTGAGCCATCTTGTGGGTCCTGAATTCTTAAAAAAATATTTTGGTGGTGTGGGAGCGTCTTAAACACTCTAGGGTTTGCTATGTAGCTGGGAACAGTCTTGAACTCCTGATGTTTCTGTCTCCAACTAGTAAGAGGGAGCTTTCATACCTCACCTGGGGCAGAACTGGTTTATTATACGTACCTCCTGACTCTGCTCTAACTCTTCCTTTTCTTAAATGTAAACTTTGCATCAGCATTCCAAGATAAATGTGGAATCACTGCTTTTTTTTTTTTTTTTTTTTTTTAGTGTTCCTCTTCCACAGGGTTAGTGGAACGTTTATGAAATATCTTTTCTCTGCTTTTTAAAAGAATATAGATCTTAAACATAAATAATTCTCTAGAACACACACACCAGATAATCTTATCTGAACCTGATGCTAGGTTTAGAGTGAGGAATTTGTATTAGTTTTTATTGTACAGGAATGCACCAGGGACTAGGCATGGTAGTGTTCCCTTCAACCTCAGCACAGGGGAAGCAGAGTCAGGTGAAGTTTGAGGCAAGCCTGATCTGCATAGAGTTCCAAAGCAGCATAACCAGACCCTTTCTTTAAGAAAGAATAACAGGGCCGGGCGTGGTGGCGCACGCCTTTAATCCCAGCACTCAGGAGGCAGAGGCAGGCGGATTTCTGAGTTCGAGGCCAGCCTGGTCTACAGAGTGAG
>NC_034613.1:122722707-122728347 GCF_900095145.1 Mus pahari | reverse complement strand
TATTTAATGCTATATTTAATGCCTGCCAAAGTGAAAACTATAGGGTTTTTTGTTTGTTGGTTTGTTTGGTTGGTTGGTTGGTTTTGGTTTTGGTTTTGGGTTTTTCGAGACAGGGTTTCTCTATGTAGCCCTGGCTGTCCTGGAACTCACTCTGTGGACCAGGCTGGCCTCGAACTCAGAAATCTGCCTGCTTCTGCCTCCCAAGTGCTGAGATTAAAGGTGCTTGCCACCACTGCCCTGCAAAAGAATAGTTTTTAAAGCCTATAAGATTGTAAATGCTCTATCTTAGATATTTTAAATCTACGGTGACAATCTATGGTGACCTCTTCTTGCTCTACAAATGTACTTACTGTTCTGTGTTATTTCATTTAGATGTTTCATTACGATTAAAAAGAAACTCCACAAAGTAGAAATCATTGTAAAAAAAAAAAGACAAAAATTAAACAACACACTCACAACAAATCTTCAACCTACAATTTGTCCTACCTACAAGATGTGCTGGGCGGATGTGTGTGTGTGTGTGTGTGTGTGTGTGTGTGTGTGTGTGTGTGTGTGCGCGCGCGCGTGCCTGCTCTTCCAGAAATCCTGAGTTCAATTCCCAGCAACCACATGGTGGCTCACAACCATCTGTAATGGGATCAGATGCCCTCTCCTGATATGTCTGAAGACAGCGAGAGTGTACTCACATACATGAAATAAATAAATGAATCTTAAAAAAAAAAAAAAAAAGATGTGCTGGGATAAGATGGCACAGAACTTGTAGGAGTGGCCAACCAATGACTGGTCCAGCTTGAGAGCCATTCCATGAGAGAGGCTGGATAGCCCAGCGACATAAGATAAAACTCAACCCAACTGGCCAAAAAAAAAAAAAAAAAAAAAAATAATTTTCAAATTGAACAAAAACTATTAAATGGCCAAAAAAAAAAAAAAAAAAAAGTCAATGAACGATTCCTAAGACATTCGGCTGTACTTATAGATCAGTGTCAAGCCCAATTGTCATCAGAGAGGCTTCATCCCTCAGCTGATGGAAACAGATGCAGAGTCCCACAGCCAAGCATTAGGCTGAGCTCAGGGAATCTTATGGAAGAGGGGAGGAAGGATTGAAGGAGCCAGAGAGATCAATGCAAGAAAACAAAAAAAGCACCTAGCCTGGGCTCATAAGGGCTTACAGAGACTGAACTGACTCTTAGAGAGCATGCACCCGATGGACCTAAGGCTTTTGCACAAATATAACAGTTATGTAGCTTGGTCTTGTGGGATTCCTTACAGCAGGAGCAGGGGCTGTCTCTGAATCTGTTGCTTGTTTGGGGGATCCTTTCTTCCTACTGGGCTCCCTCATTCAGCCTTAATAGGAGAGGAGGTGCCTAGTCTTACTGGAGCTTGATATCCCAGCTTGATATCTATGGCTGGTTGATATCCACGGAGGCTGGCCCTTTTATGTAGAGAAGTGGAGGAGGAGTGGGCGGGAGTGGGGAGATCAAGGAGGAGGGGCTGGAAGGAGCTGAGGGAAGGGAAATTGCAATCTGGATGTAAACAACAGAGCACTTGATACATGTATGAATTCAGAGACTGTAACAGCACGCACAAGACTTGCATGGGTTCAAAACCTGAAAAAAAAATCGATCACTGAGAAGGGGAAATATTCACACACACACCCCTCCCCGCAGTAATCAAGAAGCTACTTGCATTTGATCCCACTGGGAAGGGGAAAATCAATTTTCTTGAATGGAATGTCATTTGGAGTATTATCCACACTCCAAAGCAAGCTCCATGCCCAGGAGCAGTTGGCCAGCACAGAAGAGACTCCATGTTTTTAGGTTTTATTGTCTGTTTTTGTGTGGTTTTTGTTATTTTTTTCTCTTACTAATTTTTGTTTGTTTTGATTTTTCCTTTTTATAAATGGCAGATAAGAAGTGCTATTTTTATTATGATTATTCCTTAATTAGCATGTCTTGTGGGCCAGTTCTTTCTTTTTAAATTTAACTAATTTCATTTTCATCTCAGCCACAGTGTCCTTCCTCCTCTCCCCCCAGTCCTTCGTGCCCCTCCTGTCTTTCTCCTCTGAAAAGGGGAGGTCTCCCATGGATATCAACCAGCCTTGGCATATCAAGTTACAGTAAGACTAAGCACCTCCACTCCTATTGAGGCTAGAGGAGGCAGCCCAGTTGGGGAGAAGGGGTTATACTTTTTTAAACATTTTTTTTTTATTAATTATATGTAAGTACTTTGTTGCTGTCTTCGGACACTCCAGAAGAGGGTGTCAGATCTCTTTACAGATGGTTGTGAGCCACCATGTGGTTGCTGGGATTTGAACTCAGGACCTTTGGAAGAGCAGTCAGTCGGTGCTCTTACCCACTGAGCCATCTCACCAGCCCCCGGGTTATACTTTTTTTATTTTTATTTTTTGAAGGGAGGAGAAGTCGGGTGGGTAGGGAAGGTCTGGAAGAAGTTGGGGGAGAAAAATATGATTAAAATATATTGTAAGAAAAAAATGCATTTCCTTTTGAACTTTATAGATACAGATTTATATACAATGTTTTTGTATTTGCTTTTTGTAATTTTTTTCTTAAAGATGTGTTTATTATTATTATACATAAGTACACTGTAGCTGTCTTCAGACACACCAGAAGATGCAATAGATCTCATTACAGATAGTTGTGGGCCACCATGTGGTTGCTGGGATTTGAACTCAGGACCTTCGGAAGAGCAGTGCTCTTAACTGCTGAGCCATCGCTCCAGCCCATGCTTTCTGTAATTTAATGACATTTTTCAATACTTATTTATCCTGTTGTATAGTGTACTACACTTAGTTTCATGCCTGTATAGCTTTTTATAATTTTAGTATTCTATAATTGTATTTAAATTCTATTATATATATATATATATATATATATATATATATATATATATATGTCAGATATATATGTGTAGAATAGAATTTAATACAAAGTGAGTTCCAGGACAGTCAGGGCTATATATAGAGCAACCCTGTCTCAAAAAAAAAAAACAAACAAAAAAAAAGAATTTAAATATATATATTGTCAGATACACCAGAAGAGGGTATCGGATCCCATTACAGATGGTCTTTGCCACCATGTGGTTGCTGGGAATTGAACTCAGGACCTCTGGAAGAACAGTCAGTGCTCTTAACCACTGAGTCATCTCTCCAGCCCCCAGATTCTATTTTTTTANTTTAATTTTTTTGTTTTGTTTTGGTTTTCGAGACATGGTTTCTCTGTGCAGTCCTGGCTATCCTGGAACTCACTCTGTAGACCAGGCTGGCCTCGAACTCAGAGATCTACCTGCCTCTGCCTCCCAAGTGCTGGGATTACAGGCATGCACTTAATTTTTTTGTATATTTGAGACACTATCTATCTCTGGCTGTCCTGGAACTAACTCTGTAGAGCAGGCTGGCTGTGAACTCACGGAGCTCCACCTGTCTGTGCTTCCAGAGTGCTGGGAATAACGGTGTGTGCCATTGCTATGCCCAACCCACATTCTGTTTTTTGGTAGATGATTTTTCAGTTTCCCGTGACTACTGATGCCTTTATGAACATTATTTTCATGTCTTTTGTGTCTATAGCATAGTTGCAATGGATATATATCTGGATTGATCATTGCTGGCTCATAGAGTACAGTACCAGCTTTAATTAGTTATGACAACCATATTCAAAATGGTGTACCAATTTCCAAATCACCTTGACCCAAACCTGGTGACCTGGGTCATTTTCATTTTAAAAATTAAAGGTGGGAGTTTTTGTTTGTTTGTTTGTTTGTTTGGTTTATTTTGGCTGAGCTTGGTTGGGGTTTTGGTTTTAGTTTGATTTTTGTTTTTTCGAGACAGGGTTTCTCTGTGTTGCTCTGACTGTCCTGGAACTCACTCTGTAGACCAGTCTGGCCTCGAACTCAGAAATTCCACTGCCTCTGCCTCCCAAGTGCTAGGATTAAAGGTGAGTACCACCACTGCCCAGCAGTTTGATTTTTCAAGTCAAGGTTTGTCTGTCTATCAGCCCTGGGTATCCTGCAATTCAGTCTGTGGATCCTCACACTCACATAGATATAAGTCTGTCTCTGCCTCCTAATTGCTGGTACTAAAGGCCTGCGCCATCATGCCCAGCTGTTTACTAAAGATCTCAAGGAATATAATACTAAAATTTTTAATTTAGAAAAATAATTTAAAGATGATATCTAATTATATTTAGTTGTGTTGCTTTTCCCTCTTACTAAAGCAGTTTTCCTTTCACTGATACCTTTTTTCCTGCATCAGTGTCTGTGTCATCAGTAGACTCACAAAGTGCTGGGACTAAAGGCGTGCGCCACGCCCAGGCTTTTTTTTTTTTTTTTTTGGTTATTCGAGCAGTAGACTTGTTACCCAACAGTCCTTGACATAGAAAACTATTTGCATCCCCTTTCTGTCAGAAGAAATTCATTCTTGGACTAACGAAATAGCTCAATAATTAAGAGTGATTTCTGCTCTTACAGAATACTCTTAGTTTATCTTCTAGCATCCACTCAAACAAGTCACAAGTGCCTGGACCTTCTGGACCAGGAGATTCAACCTCTTCTTGGAGCCTCTTTGGTCACATACATTCATCTTCACATACACTTTCACGGACAGACGTGCATACATACGTATTTTATAAAAATTATAATATCTTTTTGTTTATGGAACGCTTCACGAATTTGCATGTCATCTTTGCACAGGGGCCATGCTAATCTTCTCTGTATCATTCCAATTTTAGTGTATGTGCTGCCAAAGCGAGCACTATAATTTCTTTTAAAAGTCAATTTGTGGCCAGAGAGCTCTCTGAACAATTAAGAGCACTTGCAGAAGGATCCAGGTTCTGTTCCTTGCACCCACCCACATTAGGCAGACTACAAGAGCCTGTAACTCCAGGGACAGTGGAAGACGACTCTGCCTGCTGGCCACCTTTGGTAACTGCATGCACATGGTACACATTCACAAATTCAGGTGTACACACAGACACATAAATAACTTAATCACAGGTAAGAAATACACATTCACATCATATTTTCAGTTGTGGTGTTTTGTGGTGTCTTTCTCTTAAGAATACTTGCTACACCTGTAAAAAGTTGATATTTTTATGTATTTGCTCATTTATTTATTTATTTGTAAATGAGACTTGATGTTACTTATGTTATGCAAATGTGGTATCAAAAACACAACAACAACAATAATTTGAGTTAGGAAGTAGTTAGAATTTCAATTTTCATAAAAGGCAAAAACTGATATGACAACATAAACACAACAAAGTCCATCATTTCTTCAAAAGGAATTCCTCACATTTAACTACCATGGGTTAAACCCTACAACTTAAGAAGTTCTGTCATTCTCATATCATTCAAGTACCAAACCTATGCTTGCATTTTCCCCACTTTTTCTTTTTTCTTTTTTATTTATTATTATTATTATTATTATTATTATTTTCTTTATTTACATTTCAAATGCTATCCCGAAAGTTCCCTATACCTCCCCCCCCGCCCCTGCTCCCCTACCTACCCACTCCCACTACTTGGCCCTGACCTTCCCCTGTGCTGGGTCATATAAAGTTTACAAGACCAAGGGGCCTCTCTTCCCAATGAGGGCCAATTAGGCCATCTTCTGCTACATATGCAGCT
>NC_034613.1:122718069-122721974 GCF_900095145.1 Mus pahari | reverse complement strand
AGCCTGGTCTACAGAGTGAGTTCCACGACAGCTCAGGCTACACTGAGAAACCTCTTTCTTGTCGAGAGAGAGAGAGAGAGAGAGAGAGAGAGAGAGAGAGAGAGAGAGAGAGAGAGAGAAAGACAATTAGACAACATTATAGCATGACTTCAGCCAGTTCTGAGGCTGAGGCAGGTTTATTTTTTCCAAATCTGATTTTATACTATTTTTTTTGTTTTTTGTTTGTTGTCTTATTTTTTGTTTTTTGAGACAGGGTTTCTCTGTATAGCCCTGGCTGTCCTGGAACTCACTTTGTAGATCAGGCTTGCCTCGAACTCAGAAATCCACCTGCCTCTACTTCCTGAGTGCTGGGATTAAAGGCATGTGCCACCATGCCTTGCTACTATTTTTTTTTTAAGATTTATTTATTATTATACATAAGTACACTGTAGCTGTCTACATAACATAACACTCCAGAAGAGGGCATCAGATCTCATTACAGGTGGTTGTGAGCCACCATGTGGTTGCTGGGATTTAACTCAGGACCTTCGGAAGAGCAGTCAGTGCTCTTATCCAATGAGCCTTCTCACCAGCACCGATTTTATACCATTTTAATTACATGCAAATAATAAGGTCAAGCAGTACAATAAACACAAATAGTCAAGGAACAAGCAAGGCAATAAACAAAGTCCCATGATCACTCCTGTGTTCACTGTTTCTGAGGGCTTCTCAGGATGACCAAGATATCCGAGCCTACTTCCCTGTCCTAGCCCAAAGTGACCTTCTTGCCTGAAGCCTACTTCTTTTGTTCTAGCCTAAAATTAGATTCCTGCCTGAGCTTACTTCCTTGTCATGGCCCACTGTCAGATTCCTGCCTGAAGGCCATTTCCTTGTCCTTGGCCAATGTCAGATTCCTGCCAAGTGGCCCCAAAAGCTCTCCACAGAGGAGGAGGAGGTAACCCCAAGTCAATCTGTGTAGTACTATTTTCATGTATGTATGTATGTACGTATGTATGTATGTATCTGTTTAGAGTGTGCAGGACATGAACACCTAGAGTTTGGATATCAGAGGATAACTTTTGGGGAATCTGTTTTGTCTTTCCACCATGTTTTTTTTTCCAGACTCTGTATAGTCCTGGCTGTCCTGGAACTCACTCTGTAGACCAGGCTGGCCTCGAACTCAGAAATCCGCCTGCCTCTGCCTCCTGAGTGCTGGGATTAAAGGCATGCGCCACCATGCCCGGCTCCACCATGTTTGTTTTGTTTGGTTTTGTTTTTTGTTGTTTGTTAGTTTGTTTGTTTTGAGGCAGGGTCTCCCTTTTGTTTATTACTGCTATACTGTATACTGCAGACTAACTGGCCTGTTTCTAGAGATTCTCCTGTCTCCAACTCCTCTCTTGTTACAGCATCTGTCTCCTTTTTTAAAATTTTCTTTTATGAACAGGGCTGTTTTGCTTGTATGTATGTATGTATGTATGTACCACATGATTGTAACTTCAGACTAGTTACAGATGGTAGCTACCATGTGGGGGCTGGGGTTTGAACCTGACTGAGCCATCTCTTCCCCAGCTACTACTACGACTACTTTTTTAAAAAAATATGGGCTCTAGGGTTTCTCTTCAGGCTTGTATGTTGAATGCGTGTAGCTCCTTACTTAGTCTTTCTCTCAGCCTCAGAGATAAGATTTTATTTCAAGAGTAATTCAAACTTTGTGCTTCTTGGAATCACTGATTTTTGTGGTTCCAGGAATCAAACCCAGGCCCTTTGTACAAGCCAGGCAATTATTCTACCACTAAACTGCATCCCCAGTCGTACTTGCTCCCTTTTGTGGTTAGCAAACAAATGGTAATTGTGAGATGGCCATGGGTCACAGTACCAGGTGGTCAGCATGTAAACATAGAATATGTGATTGTTTTCCTTGGACAGAGAAAAGGAAGAAGAGAAGGCAGGAGGTGATATGGGAGTGGCAAGTTATAGATTACGGGTTGAAAGGTTTATTCTTCCTGCACTTACTCAACTCTGAGTCCCCATGGCAAAATCTGTCACATTTGTTTACTTTTGTTTATTTATTTATTTATTATATGTAAGTACACTGTAGCTGTCTTCAGACACTCCAGAAGAGGGAGTCAAATCTCCTTATGGATGGTTGTGAGCCACCATGTGGTTGCTGGGATTTGAACTCAGGACCTTCGGAAGAGCAGTCAAGTGCTCTTACCCTCTGAGCCATCTCAAAAGCCCCCTGTTTACTTTTATATATACCTGAAGCTTCAGTGTGATGACTTTCCTCATATATTCCCATACTTCCCTTCTGACACACACTCATTCAGTACCAATAATAAAATAAACAGTTAATAAATGTGTGTTTTTTTTTTAATGCACGCTGTTGATAAATGGAAAGGTTGTTTTTTCCTCATCTCCATGAAGATGGCTGTGCTTGTGTTTATCAATGCTATTTTGATTTTGGTTTCGAAAAGATCCACCAGATGGCAACCTCATCTGCATTTGAAGTGTGATGTGATGTGCAATCCTTGGTAACACATTAAGGCAGACATTCCCTGATTAGTGGTTGATTTCTTCTACAACAATCCTGGTAAAGGATACCTGGAAGTCACATAGGATTGTTGGAAGGTGGAGGGCTAACCCAGCTAGTACATGTTCCTAAGCACGAAATACTAAACATATTTCTTTCTTTCTTTCTTTCTTTCTTTCTTTCTTTCTTTCTTTCTTTCTTTCTTTCTTTCTTTCTTTCTTTCTTTCTTTCTTTCTTTCTTTCTTTCTTTCTTTCTTTCTTTCTTTCTTTCTTTCTTTCTTTCTTTCTTTCTTTCTTTCTTTTTTTTTGAGACAGGGTTTCTCCATGTAGCCCTGACTGTCCTAGAACTCACTCTGTAGACCAGGCTGGTCTCGAACTCAGAAATCTTCCTGCCTCTGCCTCCCAAGTGCTGGGATTAAAGGCGTGTGCCACCACGCCCGGCACATATTTCTTATCAATACTAAAAACAAGAATACAGTTTCCTATATTGCCCTCTTCAGTAGATCTTTAACATGAAGGTAAAATGAACAAAATTCATTTCTCCTGGGTCTGGGGCTACAGGGCTGTAGACAATATTACTACTTCATGGGCCAGCAGTTATTCTAGTTGCTTGCTGAATTTAATGGTGTTCTGAAGGTTATCTGGCTCTCTGCTTAAAAAGTAAACTGTCTTCCTCATGTTTGAGCTTAACAGTATATAGAGAGTACTGCAGGGGATATTTAATGTGTCCCTTGTTTTCTGTTTATAAACAATCTGCCCCTAGGTACTAATTAGGTCGAAGATATTGCATATATTTATCAGATACCATTGTGCTTTTTCCACACAAATAAACTTGTGATCAAGGCAAAGGTCACTGAAGGGCTGCTTAAATATGAGCTGCATATTACTAAATGTTTATTCAATAGTAAATATTTCTGAAAAATTAAGAAATGGGTGTGTTGACATTTATTCCTCAGTAGCTAAAGTTTGAATGATATCTGTTATTTCACTAATCCATTTCCAAAGCTGAGAGTGATGGTAGATACCTGGAATCCTAGCACTTGGATGGTAGAGAAATTAGAAATTAGAATTAGAAATTCAAGGTCCTAATCTGCTGCTACATAGCAAGTTAGAGATTACTTGGCTATGTGAGACCTCATCTCAAGTCTCAAGTTCAAATATTGTAAGTAGACCACTGTATACATTTTCTAAAAATTCATCTCACCAGAATGATGAATTTTTAGATGAGTATGAAGATCAGAAAATGAAATCAGGGCTGGTGAGATGGCTCAGTGGGTAAGAGCACCCGACTGCTCTTTCAAAGGTCCTGAGTTCAAATCCCAGCAACCACATGGTGGCTCATAACCATCTGTAACAAGACCTGACCTCCTCTTCTGGAGTGTCTGAAGACAGCTAT